>NC_053023.1:331061349-331348109 GCF_003073215.2 Triticum urartu | reverse complement strand
AGGCTCTTGCCACTCCTTGTTCCATAATCCATCAAATCTTTACCTAAAACTTGAAAACTTCACAACACAAAACTTAAAGTAGAAAATCTCATGAGCTCCGTTAGCGAAAGAAAATAAAAGACCAATTCAAGGTACTGTAATGAACTCATTCTTTATTTAGATTGGTGTTATACCTACTGTATTCCAACTTCTCTATGGTTTATAAAATATTTTACTAGCCATAGATTCATCAAATAAGCAAACAACACACGAAAAACAGAATCTGTCAAAAATAGAACAGTCTGTAGTAATCTGTAGCTAGCGCAAGATCTGGAACTCCAACAATTCAAAAATAAATTGCTGGACGTGAGGAATTTATAAATTAATCATCTGAAAAAATAATTAACTAAATATCACTTTCCAAATAAAAATGGCAGTAGTTCTCGTGAGCGCTAAAGTTTCTGTTTTTTACAGCAAGTTCAACAAGACTTTCCCCAAGTCTTCCCAACGGTTCTACTTGGCACAAACACTAATTAAACACAAAAAAACACAACCAAAACAGAGGCTAGATAAATTATTTATTACTAAACAGGAGCAAAAATCAAGGAATAAAAATAAAATTGGGTTGCCTCCCAATAAGCACTATCGTTTAACTCCCCTAGCTAGGCATAACAAGCAAGAATAGATCTAGGTATTGCCATCTTTGGTAGGCAATCCATAAGTGGATCTCATAATAGATTCATAAGGTAATTTAATTTTCTTTCTAGGAAAGTGTTCCATGCCTTTCCTTAATGGAAATTGGAATCTAATATTTCCTTCCTTCATATCAATAATTGCACCAATCGTTCTAAGGAAATGTCTACCAAGAATAATAGGACATGAAGGATTGCAATCTATGTCAAGAACAATAAAATCTACGGGCACATAATTCCTATTTGCAACAATAAGAACATCATTAATTCTTCCCATAGGTTTCTTAATAGTGGAATCCGCAAGGTGCAAGTTTAGAGAGCAATCATCAAAATCACGGAAAACCTAACAAATCACACAAAGTCTTTGGAATCGTGGAAACACTAGCACCCAAGTCACATAAATCATAGCATTAATGATCTTTAATTTTAATTTTAATAGTTGGTTCCCACTCATCATAAAGTTTTCTAGGGATAGAAACCTCCAATTCAAGCTTTTCTTCATAAGAGTGCATCAAGGCATCAACGATATGTTTAGTAAACGCTTCATTTTGACTATAAGCATGAGGAGAATTTAGCACGGATTGCAACAAGGAAATACAATAAATAAAAGAGCAATTTTCATAGTTAAATTCCTTGAAATCCATAATAGTGGGTTTAGCAACATCTAGGGTTTTAATTTCTTCAATCCCACTTTTATCAACTTTAGCATCAAGATCAACAAATTCCGAATTCTTGGAACGCCTTCTAGGTAAAGGTGGATCATATTCAGTCCCATCATTATCAAGATTCATATTTCAAAACAAGAATTTAATAGGGGACACATCAATAACTTTTAGATATTCATCTTTATTTTCATAGGAACTAGAAGAACACGCTCTTATAAAGGCATCTTTCTTAGCACGCATCCTAGCGGTTCTTTATTTGCACTCATCAATGGAAATTCTCATGGCTTTGAGAGACTCATTGATATCATGCTTAGGTGTAATAGATCTAACTTTCAAAGAATCAACATCAAGAGCAATTCTATCAACGTTCCTAGCCAAATCATCAATCTTAAGCAATTTTTCTTCAACCATAGCATTAATATTCTTTTGCGAAGTAATAAATTCTTTAATATTAGATTCAAAATCAGAGGGCATATTATTATAATTTCCACTAGAATTGTTGTAGGAATTACCATAATTATTAGAGGGATTACTAGGATAAGGCCTAGGATTAAAATTTCCTCTATACGCGTTGTTACCAAAATTGTTCCTACCAACAAAATTCACATCCATAGATTCATTATTATTCTCAATCAAAGTAGACAAGGTCATATCATTAGGATCAGAAGAAACACTCTTATTAGCAAATAATTTCATAAGTTCATCCATCTTTCCACTCAAAACATTAATTTCTTCTATCGCATGCACCTTTTTATTAGTAGATCTTTCAGTATGCCATTGAGAATAATTAACCATAATATCATCTAGGAGTTTAGTAGCTTCTCCTAAAGTGATTTCCATAAAAGTGCCTCCCACGGCCGAATCTAAAAGATTTCTAGAAGCAAAATTCAATCCGGCATAAAAATTTTGTATAATCATCCACAAATTTAAACCATGAGTAGGGCAATTACGTATCATTAATTTCATTCTCTCCCAAGCTTGTGCAACATGTTCATGATCAAGTTGTTTAAAATTCATAATATCGTTCCTAAGAGAGTTGATCTTAGCGGGAGGAAAATACCTAGAGATAAAAGCATCTTTGCACTTGTTCCATGAATCAATACTATTTTTAGGCAAAGACGAAAACCAAGCTTTAGCACGATCTCTAAGCGAAAAAGGAAATAGCTTCAATTTAATAATATCATTATCCACATCTTTCTTCTTTTGCATGTCACACAAATCAACGAAGCTATTTAGATGGGTAGCGGCATCTTCACTAGGAAGGCCGGAGAACGGATCTTTCATGACAAGATTCCGCAAAGCAGTATTAATTTCACAAGATTCAGCATCGGTAAGAGGAGCAATCGGAGTGCTAATAAAATCATTGTTGTTGGTATTGGTGAAGTCACACAATTTAGTATTATGTTGAGACATCGTGACAAGCAAGCAAACTAACACACAAGCAAACAAAAAGCAAGCGGACAAAAATAAGCAAATAGAGAGGGAGGATAGAGAGAGAGGGCGAATAAAACGGCAAGGGTGAAGTGGGGGAGAGGAAAACAAGAGGCAAATGGCAAATAATGTAATGCGGGAGATAAGGGTATGTGATGGGTACTTGGTATGTTGACTTTTGCGTAGACCTCCCCATCAACGGCGCCAGAAATCCTTCTTGCTACCTCTTGAGCACTGCGTTGGTTTTCCCCGAAGAGGAAGGGATGATGCAGCAAAGTAGCGTAAGTATTTCCCTTAGATTTTGAGAACCAAGGTATCAATCCAGTAGGAGGCTACGCGCGAGTCCCTCGCACCTGCACAAAACAAATAAATCCTCGCAACCAACGCAAATAGGGGATGTCAGTCCCTATAAGGCCACTTACGAGAGTGAGTTCTGATAGATATGATAAGATATTATTTTGGGTATTTTTATGATAAATATGCAAAGTAAAATAAAGGCAAAGTAAATAGCAAAGAAAATAACTAAGTAGTAGAAGATCAATATGATAAAGATAGACTCGGGGCCATAGCTTTCACTAGTGGATTCTCTCAAGAGCATAAGTATTCTACGGTGGGTGAACAAATTATTGTTGATCAATTGACAAAATTGAGCATAGTTATGAGAATATCTAGGTATGATCATTTATATAGGCATCACGTCCGAGACAAGTAGACCGACTCCTGCCTGCATCTACTACTATTACTCCACTCATCGATCGCTATCCAGCATGCATCTAGAGTATTAAGTTAAAAACAGAGTAATGCCTTAAGCAAGATGAAATGATGTAGAGGGATAGAATCATGCAATATGAAGAAAACCCCATCTTGTTATCCTCGATGGCAACAATACAATACGTGCCTTGCTGCCCCTACTGTCACTTGGAAAGGACACCGCAAGATTGAACCCAAAGCTAAGCACTTCTCCCATTGCCAGAAAGATCAATCTAGTAGGCCAAACCAAACTGATAATTCGAAGAGACTTGCAAAGATAACCAATCATACATAAAAGAATTTAGAGAAGATTCAAATATTATTCATAGATAGACTTGATCATAAACCCACAATTCATCGGTCTCAACAAACACACCGCAAAAAGAAGATTACATCGAATAGTTCTCCACAAGAGAGGGGGAGAACATTGTATTGAGATCCAAAAAGAGAGAAGAAGCCATCTAGATACTAACTATGGACCCGTAGGTCTGAGGTAAACTACTCACACTTCATCGGAGAGGCTATGGTGTTGATGTAGAAGCCCTCCGTGATCGATGCCCCCTCCGGCGGAGCTCCGGAACAGGCCCCAAGATTGGATCTCGTGGATACAGAAAGTTGTGGTGGTGGAATTAGGTTTTTGGCTCCGTTTATGATCGTTTGGGGGTACGTAGGTATATATAGGAGGAAGGAGTATGTCGGTGGAGCAACAGGGGGCCCACGAGGGTGGAGGGCACGCCTAGGGTAGGCAGGTGCATCCCCCTACCTCGTGGTCTCCTCTTTTCTTTCTTGACATAGGGTCCAAGTCTCCCTGGTCTTGTTCGTTGAGAAAATCACGTTCCCGAAGGTTTCATTCCATTTGGACTCCGTTTGATATTCCTTTTCTTCGAAACCCTAAAACAGGCAAAAAACAACAATTCTGGGCTGGGCCTCCGGTTAATAGGTTAGTCCCAAAAATAATATAAAAGTGGATAATAAAGCCCAGTAATGCCCAAAACAGTAGATAATATAGCATGGAGCAATCAAAAATTATAGATACGTTGGAGACGTATTAGGCATCCTCATCAGGAGTACCGGAAATTGGATCCTTCATAACAAGATTCAGCAAAGCAGTATTAATATCACAAGACTCCGCATTAGTGGCAGGAGGAGCAATCAGAGTGTCGATAAAATCATTGTTGTTGGTATTTGAGAAATCACATAACTTGGTGTTCTCTTGAGTCAAGATGACCACACAACAAGATTGCACTCAAAAACAGATCCAGCAAGAAAATGGCGAACGGAAAAAGAGGGCGAATAAAACGGCAATTTTTTGTGAAGTGGGGGCGAGGAAAATGACAGGCACATGGAAAATAATGTAAATTGTGAGGAGATGAGATTTGTGATTAGGAACCTGGTATATGTTGAAGATCCTCCCCGGCAACGGTGCTAGAAATTACTTTTGATGCGGCTTGAAGCTACATCGATATTTCCCCAGAGAGGAAGGGATGATGCAGCACAGTAGCGGTAAGTATTTCCCTCAAATGTCAAACCAAGGTTATCGAACCAGTAGGAGAACCAAGCAACAGAACGTAAAAAGCACCTGCACACAAATAACAAATCCTCGCAACTCGACATTTTATAGGGGTTGTCAATCCCTTCCGGGTATGACGCCTCAAGATAGGCAAACGGACGTGAGATAAATTGTAGTAGATTGATAGATCGAATGCCAAATAAAATAAATAAGAATAAAAGCAAAGGAAATAGATCGCAAAGGCAAATAATATGAGAAAGAGACCCGTGGGCCGTAGGTTTCACTAGTGGCTTCTCTCGAGAAAAATAGCAAACAGTGGGTGAACAAATTACTGTTGGGCAATTGATAGAACTTCAAACAATCATGACAATATCGAGGCAATGATCATTACATAGGCATCACGTCCAAGATTAGTAGACCAACTCCTGCCTGCATCTACTACTATTAATCCACACATCGACCGCTATCCAGCATGCATCTAGTGTATTAAGTTCATGGAGAAACGAAATAATGCAATAAGAATGATGACATGATGTAGAAAAGATCTATCTATATAGAGATAGACCCCATTGTTTTATCCTTAGTAGCAACAATACATACGTGTCGGTTCCCCTTTTGTCACTGGGATCAAGCACCGTAAGATCGAACCCACTACAAAGCACCTCTTCCCATTGCAAGATAAATAGATCAAGTTATCCAAACAAAACCCAAATGTCGGAGAAGAAATACGAGGCTATAAGAGATCATGCATAAAAGAGATCAAAGAAACTCAAATACTTTCATGGATATAAAAAGATAGATCTTATCATAAACTCAAAGTTCATCGATCCCAACAAACACACCGCAAAAGAGTTACATCGTATGGATCTCCAAGAGACCATTGTATTGAGAATTCAGAGAGAGAGAGAGAGAGAGAGAGAGGAAGCCATCTAGCTACTAACCACGGACCTAAAGGTCTACAAAGAACTACTCACGCATCATCAGAGAGGCACCAATAGAGGTGGTGAACCCCATCCGAGATGGTGTCTAGATTGGATCTGGTGGTTCTGGACTCTGCGGCGACTGGATGAATATTTCGTCGACTCCCCTAGGGTTTTGGTAATATTGGGGTATTTATAGAGCAAAGAGGTGTTCTAGGGGCACCCGAGGTGGGCACAACCCACCAGGGCGCGCCTGGGCCTCCTGGCGCGCCCTGGTGGGTTGTGCTCTCCTCGGAGCACCCCCCAGGCGCAGCCAGGGCCCATTACGTGTCTTCTGGTCCATAAAAAAACTCCGTAAAGTTTCATGGCATTTGGACTCCATTTGGTATTAATTTTCTACAATGTAAAAAACATGGAAAAACAACAACTGGCACTTGGCACTATGTCAATAGGTTAGTACCAAAAATGATATAAAATGATTATAAAACATCCAAGATTGATAATATAACAGCATGGAACAATCAAAAATTATAGATACGTTGGAGACGTATCAGCTATATATCAAATGTGACAACGTAACTGGGTGATTATAAAGATGCTCTACAGGTGTCCCCGAAGGTGTTTTTTGGGTTGGCATAGATCAAGATTAGGATTTGTCACTCCGAGTATCGGAGAGGTATCTCTGGGCCCTCTCAGTAATGCACATCACGATAAGCCTTGCAAGCAATGCGACTAATGAGTTAGTTGCAGGATGATGCATTACGGAACGAGTAAAGAGACTTGCCGGTAACGAGATTGAACTAGGTATGAAGATACCGACGATCGAATCTCGGGCAAGTAACATACCAATGACAAAGGGAAAGACGTATGTTGTCATTGCGGTTTGACCGATAAAGATCTTCGTAGAATATGTAGGAACCAATATGAGCATCCAGGTTTTGCTGTTGGTTATTGATCAAAGATGTGTCTCGGTCATGTCAACATAGTTCTCTAACCCGTAGGGTCCGCACGCTTAACGTTCGATGACGATTTGTATTATGAGTTATGTGTTTTGGTGACCAAAGATTGTACGGAGTCCCGGATGAGATCACGAACATGACGAGGAGTCTCGAAATGGTCGAGAGATAAAGATTGATATATTGGACGATAGTATTCGGACACCAGAATGGTTTCAGAGTGTTTCGGATATTTATCGAAGTACCGAGGGGTTACCGGAACCCCCCAGGGAAAGTAATGGGCCACATGGGCCATAGGGGAGAGAGAGGACAGCCCACAAGATGTGGCGTGAACCCCCCATGGGGAGTCCGAATTGGACAAGGGGAGGGGGCGCGGCCCCCCTTTCCTTCTCCCTCTCCCTCTCCTTCCCCCTTCCCCCCTCCGAAAGAAGGAAGGGAGAGCCGACTAGGACTAGGAGTCCTAGTGGGTTTCCCCCCACTTGGCGCGCACCCTAGGGCCGGCCTCATCCCCTCTCCTCCTTTATATATGGGGGCAGGGGGCACCCCAAAGCACATCAATTGTTTCTTAGCCGTGTGTGGTGCCCCCTCCACAGTTTAGTCCTCCGGTCATATTGTCGTAGTGCTTAGGCGAAGCCCTGCGCGAATCACATCACCATCACCGTCACCACGCCGTCGTGCTGACGAAACTCTCCCTTGACACTTTGTTGGATCAAGAGTTCGAGGGACGTCATCGAGCTGAATGTGTGCTGAACTCGGAGGTGTCATACGTTCGGTACTTGATCGGCTGAATCAAGAAGACGTTCGACTACATCAACCGCATTAAACTAATGCTTTCGCTTTCAGTCTACAAGGGTACATGGACACACTCTCCCCCTCTCGTTGCTATGCATATCCTAGATAGATCTTGCATGATCATAGGATTTTGTTTTGAAATTGCATGCTACATTCCCCAACAGGCGCGTTGGAGTTGCTCTAACTGCTAGACCTTCAGGAGTGGAAGTATCACTATGAGTAATCTGATGCCTAATCCACCAACGGTAGGTCCACGCATTTCTATCTTGATTGGTGGTGCGGTTCGGCCCCGCTGGCGGCCTCCTTTCCGGCTCTTTTTTCTTATTGCCTGAACCCTGAGATCTCTATCTCTGAGCTCTTAGGTAACAACTTGGACCTGGAGCTTCGCCGGTCCCTTTCTCCTAAAGAGTTGGATGATTGGCAGCGTCTCGTTGCCCTCTTCCCTGTGCTCTCAGAGGAGGAAACCCCCGTGACTTGGACCTATAGTGCGTCTGGGCACTTCTCTATTAAATCACTTTACGCCAAGATTATTTCTGGTTCTAATACTTCCAAGTTCAAGGTGATCTATCGGGCTCGCATTCCTCCTAAGATTAAGGCCTTTTTGTGGCAAGATTTTAGAGGGCGTCTTCCGAAGGCTGACCAGATCCGTAAACGAAACGGTCCGAGCTCCGATAGATGCGTCTTATGTGGTCAAAGGGAGGATACGGACCATATTTTCTTTAGTTGTGTCCAGGCCAAACTTTTTTGGTGCTTCATTAGGTTCTGGCTTCATGTCTCCTGGAGGCCTGCTTCCTTCTTAGACCTTCATCTTTTGGCCTCTAACATGGTTGGGGTGGAGAGGAGAATGTTCTGGGTGGGGTTCGCAGCCATGTGTTGGACCCTTTGGACCACTAGGAACAAGTTTACCATCGACCATATATTTCCTGCTAAACCCTCTGATTGCTTATCTAAGTCGTGCATATTCCTGCAGCAGTGGAGATTATTGACTAAGGAGGCGGGCCGGGATGCTTTTGATGTTATGGCTACCAAGATCCGAGCTACTGCCACCTCTCTTCTACACCTTCAGTCTGGCGGCTAGGATTTGGTGGTCCTTTTGTCGTCTCTATCTTACTCTCTGGCCTGCGTGCCGTGTACTGGCCTGGGAGCCATGTATGTTTGCTTTTCCAAACTTTCTCATTGGGCGTTGATACTCTTCTGCGTGTTATGCGATGTGGCTACGTTGTTAACTCTGCCTGGTGGCTTTATTTATAAAGTCAGGCTTTGGCCTTTTCTCTAAAAAAATAAAACAATAAGCACTTGTTTCCTGTCTAGATTTTGATTTAAAATAGGAAGCGGAAGGAGGTGCTCCCTGATAATCAAACACGAGTGAAGTTACTAATATGGTCCAGAATCACTCCCGAGTCGCTCCCGTCGGCGACTCCGGGAGCCAACCCTAGCGCCGCCTCTTCTCGACCCCGCCCCGGCCTTCCTCCCCTTGCCGCCGCTGGTGGCGTCATCGGCCAAAGGCCGCGTGGCATAGGTGGCGGCGGGGCGCCTTTCTCCCATGCGCTGCAGGTGTACATCGCAGGGCGCGACCTTCCACGTCGACGACGTGGGTCATCGGGCCCTCCCCCCACCCCTTGGAAGGCTGGCATCCCGGTGGTGCTGCTCCCCCTCCCCGCGGCGGCTCGTGGGGTTCCGGGGTCTGGGGGACTCGCTGGCGGCGGATCTGGTTCCCCAGCCCAGATCCGGGTGGTGGCGGCGGTGACCTGGCTAAGGCAATGGTGTCGGCGAGCGCGGGTGGTGGCGGGAACCTGGCTAAGGTGGTGGCGGTGACTCGCGGCCAGGTTGCTTCTTTCGGGGTGGCAGAGCGCTGGGCGTCTATGGCTGGGTGGCGGGCTACGACTTCGGCGGCGCGCCGCAGTGAAGGAAATATGCCCTAAAGGCAATAATAAAGTTATTATTTATTTCCTTATTTCATGATAAATGTTTATTATTCATGCTAGAATTGTATTAACCGGAAACATAATACATGTGTGAATACATAGACAAACAGAGTGTCACTAGTATGCCTCTACTTGACTAGCTTGTTGATTAAAGATGGTTAAGTTTCCTAACCATAGACATGAGTTGTCATTTGATTAACGGGATCACATAATTAGGAGAATGATGTGATTGACTTGACCCATTCCGTTAGCTTAGCACTTGATCGTTTAGTTTGTTGCTATTGCTTTCTTCATGACTTATACATGTTCCTATGACTATGAGATTATGCAACTCCCGTTTACCGGAGGAACACTTTGTGTGCCACCAAACGTCACAACATAACTGGGTGATTATAAAGGTGCTCTGCAGGTGTCTCCGAAGGTACTTGTTGGGTTGGCGTATTTCGAGATTAGGATTTGTCACTCCGATTGTCGAAGAGGTATTTCTGGGCCCACTCGGTAATGCACATCACTATAAGCCTTGCAAGCATTGCAACTAATGAGTAAGTTGCGGGATGATGTATTACGGAACGAGTAAAGAGACTTACCGGTAACGAGATTGAACTAGGTATTGAGATACTGACGATCGAATCTCGGGCAAGTAACATACCGATGACAAAGCGAACAACGTATGTTGTTATGCGGTCTGACCGATAAAGATCTTTGTAGAATATGTAGGAGCCAATATTGGCATCCAGGTCCCGCTATTGGTTATTGACCAGAGAGGTGTCTCGGTCATGTCTACATAGTTCTCGAACCCGTAGGGTCTGCACGCTTAACGTTCATTGACAATATAGTACTATGTGTTATGTATGTTCGTGACCGAATGTTGTTCGGAGTTCTGGATAAGATCACGGACATGACGACGAACTCCGGAATGGTCCAAAGATAAAGATTGCTATATGGGATAATAGCGTTTGGACTCCGGAAGGGTTCCGGAATTCACGGGAAGGGGTTCCGGATGTTTCCCGAAATGTTTGGGTACGAGAACACTTTATTTGGGCCAAAGGGCAAAGCCCACAAGGTTTTTAGAAAGCGCAAAAGGAAATTTTGCCGAGTCCAGGGGCCAGATGCCAGGGTCCCTGGCGTCTGGGTCCAGACGCTGGGAACCCTGGTGTCTGGCCCTGGAGTCCGAGAAGGACTCTTGCCTTTCAGGTGAAACCGACTTTGTGGAGGCTTTTACTCCAAGTTTCGACCCCAAGGCTCAACATATAAATAGAGGGGTAGGGCTAGCACCCAAGACACATCAAGAAACACCAAGCCGTGTGCCGGCAACCCCATCCCCTCTAGTTTATCCTCCGTCATAGTTTTCGTAGTGCTTAGGCGAGGCCCTACGGAGATTGTTCTTCACCAACACCGTCACCACGCTGTCGTGCTGCCGGAACTCATCTACTACTTCGCCCCTCTTGCTGGATCGAGAAGGCGAGGACATCACCGAGCCAAACGTGTGCAGAACTTGGAGGTGCCGTGCTTTCGGTACTTGGATCGGTCGGATCATGAAGATGTACGACTACATCAACCGTGTTGATAAACGCTTCCGCTTACGGTCTACGAGGGTACGTAGACAACACTGTCCCCTCTCGTTGCTATGCATCACCGTGATCCTGCGTGTGCATAGGAAATTTTTGAAATTACTACGTTCCCCAACAGTGGCATCCGAGCCAGGTTTTATGCGTAGATGTTATATGCACGAGTAGAACACAAGTGAGTTGTGGGCGATACAAGTCATACTGCTTACCAACTGTCACACTTTGGTTCGGCGGTATTGTTGGATGAAGCGGCCCGGACCGACATTACGCATACGCTTACGCGAGACTGGTTCTACTGACGTGCTTTGCACATAGGTGGCTGGCGGGTGTCAGTTTCTCCAACTTTAGTTGAACCGAGTGTGGCTACGCCCGGTCCTTGAGAAGGTTAAAACAACACTAACTTGACAAACTATCGTTGTGGTTTTGATGCGTAGGTAAGAACGGTTCTTGCTTAGCCCGTAGCAGCCACGTAAAACTTGTAACAACAAAGTAGAGGACGTCTAACTTGTTTTTGCAGGGAATGTTGTGATGTGATATGGTCAAGGCATGATGCTAAATTTTATTGTATGAGATGATCATGTTTTTTAACCGAGTTATCGGCAATTGGCAGGAGCCATATGGTTGTCGCTTTATTGTATGCAATGCAAACGCCCTGTAATGCTTTACTTTATCACTAAGCGGTAGCGATAGTCATAGAAGCATAAGTTGGCGAGATGACAACGATGCTACGATGGAGATCAAGGTGTCGCTTCGGTGACGATGGTGATCATGATGGTGCTTCGGAGATGGAGATCACAAGCACAAGAAGATGATGGCCATATCATATTACTTATATTGATTGCATGTGATGTTTATCTTTTATGCATCTTATCTTGCTTTGATTGACGGTAGCATTATAAGATGATCTCTCACTAAATTAGCAAGATATAAGTGTTCTCCCTGAGTATGCACCGTTGCAAAATTTCTTCGTGCTGAGACACCACATGATGATCGGGTGTGATAGGCTCTACGTTCAAATACAACAGGTGCAAAACAGTTGCACACGTGGAATACTCAGGTTAAACTTGACGAGCCTAGCATATAACATATACGGCCTCAGAACACGGAGACCGAAAGGTCGAGCGTGAATCATATAGTAGATATGATCAACATAGTGATGTTCACCATTGAAACTACTCCATCTCACGTGATGATCGGACGTGGTTTAGTTGATATGGATCACGTGATTACCTAGAGGATTAGAGGGATGTCTATCTAAGTGGGAGTTCTTTCATAATTTGATTAATTGAACTTTAATTTATCATGAACTTAGTCCTGGTAGTATTAGCATATCTATGTTGTAGATCAATAGCTCGTGATGTTTCTCCCCATTTATTATTTATATGTTCCTAGAGAAAACTAAGTTGAAAGATGTTAGTAGCAATAATGTAGATTGGATCCGTGATCTGAGGTTTATCCCCATTGCTGCACAGAAGAATTATGTCCTTGATGCACCGCTAGGTGACAGACCTATTGCAGGAGCAGATGCGGACATTATGAACGTTTTGACAAAAGCTCGGTATGATGACTACTTGATAGTTAAGTGCACCATGCTTTACGACTTAGAACCAGGACTTCAAAAATGTTTTGAATGCCACGGAGCATATAAGATGTTCCAAGAGTTGAAATTGGTATTTCATACTCATGCCCGTGTCGAGAGGTATGAGACCTCTGACAGTACTTTTCCTACAAGATGGAGGAGAATAGCTCAACCAGTGAGCATGTGTTCAGATTGTCTGGGTACTACAATTGCTTGAATCAAGTGGGAGTTAATCTTCCAGATAAGATAGTAATTGACAGAATTCTCTAGTCACTATCACCAAGTTACTAGAACTTCGTGATGAACTATAATATGCAAGGGATGACGAAAGTAATTCCCGAGCTCTTCGCGATGCTGAAATCGACGAAGGTAGAAATCAAGAAAGAGCACCAAGTGTTGATGTTTAACAAGACCACTAGTTTCAAGTAAAGGGACAAAGGGAAGAAAGGGGAACTTCAAGAGGAACGGCAAGCAAGTTTCTGCTCAAGAAGAAGCCCAAGTCTGGACCTAAACCTGAAACTAAGTGCTTCTACTGCAAAGGGACTGGTCACTGGAAGCGGAACTACCCCAAGTATTTGGTGGATAAGAAGGATGGCAAAGTGAACAAAGCTATATTCGATACACATGTTATTGATGTGTACTTTACTAGTTTTTATAGCAACCCCTCGGTATTTGATACTGGTTCAGTTGCTAAGAATAGTAACTCGAAACGGGAGTTGCAGAATGAACAGAGACTAGTTAAGGGTGAAGTGATGATGTGTATTGGAAATGGTTCCAAGATTGATATGATCATCATCGCACACTCCCTATACTTTCGGGATTAGTGTTAAACCTAAAATAAATGTTATTTAGTGTTTGCGTTGAGCATGAATATGATTGGATCATGTTTATTGCAATATGGTTATTCATGTAAGTTAGAGAATAATTGTTGTTCTGTTTACATGAATAAAACCTTCTATGGTCATACACCCAATGAAAATGGTTTGTTGGATCTCAATCGTGGTGATACACATTTTCATAATATTGAAGCCAAAATATGCAAAGTTAATAATGATAGTGCAACTTATTTGTGGCACTGCCGTTTAGGTCATATTGGTGTAAAGCGCATGAAGAAAATCCATGTTGATGGGCTTTTGGAATCACTTGATTATGAATCAGTTGATGCTTGCGAGCCATGCCTCATGGGCAAGATGACTAAGACTCCATTCTCCGGAACAATGGAGCGAGCAACATATTTGTTGGAAATCATACATACTGATGTATGTGGTCCGATGAGTATTGAGGCTCACGGCAGGTATCATTATTTTCTGATCTTCACAGGTGATTTGAGCAGATATGAGTATATCTACTTGATGAAACACAAGTCTGAAACATTTGAAAAGTTCAAAGAATTTCAGAGTGAAGTGGAGAATCATCGTAACAAAAATAAAAGTTTCTACGATATGATCACAGAAGTAAAATATTTGAGTTACGAGTTTGGCCTTCAGTTAAAACAATGTGAAATAGTTTCACTACTCACGCCACCTGGAACACCACAGTGTAATGGTTTGTCCGAACATCGTAACTGTACTTATTTGATATGGTGCGATCTATGATGTCTCTTACCGATTTACCACTATCGTTTTGGGGTTATGCATTAGAGACAGCTACATTCACGTTAAATAGGGCACCATCTAAATCCGTTGAGACGACACCGTATGAACTATGGTTTGGCAAGAAACCTAAGTTGTCGTTTCTTCAAGTTTGAGGTTGCAATGCTTATGTGAAAAAGTTTCAACCTCATAAGCTCAGACCCAAATCGGAGAAGTGTGTCTTCATAGGATACCCAAAAGAAAATGTTGGGTACACCTTCTATCACAGATCCGAAGGCAAGATATTCATTGCTGAGAATGGATCCTTTCTAGAGAAGGAGTTTCTCTCGAAAGAAGTGAGTGGGAGTGTCGGTGTCAAAACTGGCGGATCTCGGGTAGGGGGTCCCGAACTATGCGTCTAGGCCAGATGGTAACAGGAGGCAAGGGACACGAAGTTTTACCCAGGTTCGGGCCCTCTCGACGGAGGTAAAACCCTACGTCCTGCTTGATTAATATTGATGATATGGGTAGTACAAGAGTGGATCTACCACGAGATCAGAGAGGCTAAACCCTAGAAGCTAGCCTATGGTATGATTGTTGTTGCCTATGTTGTCCTACGGACTAAAACCCTCCGGTTTATATAGACACCGGAGAGGGTTAGGGTTACACAAAGTCGGTTACAATGGTAGGAGATCTGTATATCCGTATCACCAAGCTTGCCTTCCACGCCAAGGAAAGTCCCGTCCGGACACGGGACGAAGTCTTCAATCTTGTATCTTCATAGTCCAGGAGTCCGGCTGAAGGTATAGTTCGGCTATCCGAACACCCCCTAATCCAGGACTCCCTCATTATCCCCTGAACCAGGCTTCAATGACGACGAGTCCGGCGCGCAGATTGTCTTCGGCATTGCAAGGCGGGTTCCTCCTCCAAGTACTTCATAGAAGATTTTGAACACAAAGATAGTGTCCGGCTCTGCAAAATAAGTTTCCACATATTGCCATAGAGAGAATAATATTTACACAAATCTAATCTGCTGACGTATTCCGTAGCGTGACACACCACGGCCAAGCCTTTATCCGAGTCGTTTCATTATCCCACCTCAGCGCGTTATGCGAGGCGGTTTCCTTGGCACGTCTTGTCAAAGCAGAGATCGTGTCCCCTTATTCCGGGACTCTCATGAATACGGGCGTGGGTAACCCAACCGCGCCATTGATTACGGCGCTTGGAGATAAGCGAGTTTTACCAGGCTGGTGGGGACACATAGTTGCGTCCACCCATATAAGGGGATAAGGATCCACCTTTTCACCTACGCCTTCTTCCTCCTTTGCCTATCCATTCTCGCGCACTCAAGCTCCAGCGCCCAAGTCCGCACTCCCACCTCAACCTTCTCCAGCCATGTCTGGAGCGGGAGGCAAGTGGATGGTCTCCTCCGTCACGGAGGGACATATCAAAAAGCTGAGGAAGGCCGGATACCTGTCTAACGACATCGGGCACCGGCTTCCCGAAAAGGGGCAGCTCATCCCCACCCCTAGGCCCCATGAGAGTGTGGTATTCCTCCCCCATTTCCTCCGTGGACTGGGCTTCCCTCTTCACCCCTTTGTCCGGGGGCTCATGTTCTACTACGGCCAGGATTTCCACGATCTGGCCCCGAACTTCGTCCTCAACATCTCGGCATTTATCGTCGTGTGCGAGGCTTTCCTCTGCATCCGCCCCCATTTCGGCCTATGGCTCAAGACTTTTAATGTCAAGCCGAAGGTGGTGCGCGGCAACCAGGCGGAGTGTGGAGGCGCTATGGTTGGCAAGATGGCCAACGTCTTATGGCTCGAGGGCTCCTTTGTGGAGACCCTGAAGGGGTGGCAAGCGGGGTGGTTTTACATCACCGACCACGTGACCCTGAATGGGTCGCACCCCCTGAGTTTCGGTCTGGACCCCCTATGCGTCTCACCTCCTGGAAGGAGACGGGCCTGTCGTGGGGTAAGAAAGGAGAGCTGACCGGACTCCAAACATGCATCCAAACCCTGGTGGACAAGAAGCTCAAACTAGTCAACGTAGTCCAGGTTATGCTCATCCGCCTGATCCTCCTGTGTCAACGACAGGCTTTCCACCTGTGGGAGTTCGATCCGGCGCGACACCAAACTCTGAGCAGGCTCTTCGACACGACGTACGAAGATGCCTGGAGGGTGCTTTTCAAGGGCGCCGAGGCCCCCGAATATGCTTCCGAGGATCGCGAATTCAGTACACAGCATCACGCTCATGAGGTAAGCTGTTCATTTCCTTTTATAGGGTATTAGGTTTTCATAGTTTGACTCCATGCGGGATCTAAGCTCCCTTACCTTTGACAGGATTGGCAGGTGACGTCCGGACGGATCAACTGTCCGGCTCCCTTGCCCGAAGGCCCAGCGGACGCTCGCTTGGCAAAGCTGCTGGTTCCGGCACCCTATATGGTGCCGGAGAAGAAGGCCGCGAAAAGGGCCACGGGGACTTGAAAGAGTGCCCGGCGCCAGGAGGTGTCGGATTCATCATCCGGCGGTTCCGAGGAGCATTCCTCCCGTGAAGACGAGGAGGAAGAAGAAGAAACCTCTCCCCCTCCAACGGGAGGAGAGAAGAAAAGGA
The DNA here is from genome assembly GCF_003073215.2 of Triticum urartu. Taxonomy (NCBI): domain Eukaryota; kingdom Viridiplantae; phylum Streptophyta; class Magnoliopsida; order Poales; family Poaceae; genus Triticum; species Triticum urartu. The sequence continues at coordinate 331,331,158 of NC_053023.1, read as the reverse complement.
AGGCCGCCATCTCTAGGGAGGCCGGAGGGTCCTAGAACGGGAAAACCCTTCCTCCGGACTACTCCACCAACGCCGACGACGGAGAAGAGGAGTGGCAGCCCAGGGCCAAGCCCCTGGCGAAATTGTAAGTATCCAGATACTGGAGTAACTCATAGTATTCGTTTATTGCACAGCTTTCCCTTATGTCGAATGTGTTTATGCAGCCCACCCAAAGACCGGCTCGACGCGTCGTCGAGCGGCTCACTTGACTCGTCGGATGTGAACTCGCTTCCGATGGCTTCCTCCCCCCGCCCTACGGACGACACCGAAGTGTTGTCCCAACAGGTTCCAGGCAGGGAGGAGGTGGTCCTGGAGGCGCCGCAAGGCGACCTCCCAGACTCCAGGAGTAAAGGGGATGAAACCCCCCGGGGCTCCAAGTCCGTCTCAAGGCCGGACACTGCTCCGAAACCTTCAAAGGTTCTAAGAGGAGCGAGCCCACCGTGCCGGTGACCCCCGTCCAACCGGGGGCGCTGGACAATCTATTGGAGGTGCTCGAAGGCGCCTCCATCGACGAGGGGCACCGCACTATTATGAGTGCGGTGGTCCAGAAGGTTCAGTCCGCCAAGAGCGGACTAGCTGAAGCTTGTACTAGCCTTTTGACAGGCTTTGAGGTAAGTAAATAATGTGTAAATAATATTACCGCATAGGCAGTAGCCCCTGATGCTCTGTTGGGCGTTCGCGAAGAAAAGTCGAATAGAGGATCAACAATTCGCAGGAGTCTAACAAAGGAGTCAATATGTGTATGCAGGCTTCTCTGCTAGCGTCCGCCGCACCGATTGCGGAAGTGGACACGCTGAAGCAGAACCTCGAGAAGTCCGAGCAAGAGCTCGGGCGTGCCAAGAAGCGGCTCGAGGAGAAGGAAGGTAAGAAATACCTTGTTTGAATGTATATATAAAAAAGGTGCAATTGCAAAAACTGATAGGACTAACATGGCTATTGTAGGGGCCACGTCTGAGGTGGTGACCCTTAAGCAAGCGCTGCTCGAGGCCGAGAAGAGTGCGGCCGCGGAGCGCACCCAGCGGGAGAAGTGTGAGGCCGAGATTTGCAAGGTGCGGCAAGAGCTCCGGGTTCTCATGAAAAAACATGAGAGTTTGGAGCTTGACTCAAAGACGCGAGCGTCCGAGCTCGCGGCGGCTATTGAAAGTGCCAAGTCTGCCAAGACTGAATCCCAGAAGACCCTCCACGAGTTGGATGAGGTGAAGAAGATAGCGGCGGGTAAGGCATTCTTTATGCAAATCAAACATATAAACGTGAGTTACTTGTTACTTACCCGAATCCGGAGCTCTCCAGGAGCGTTCGCAGATCTTCCCCGGAGCGTGTCTGATGCCGCCGCATTCTATCGAGCCGAGGAGGGCAGCTTGACAGAGAAGGTGTTCTGGTCTCAGTATGCTGAGGCCGGACACCCAGTGCCCCTGAGCGACCAGTTGAAGCAACTGGTCGAGCTCCACAAGGCGGCCGAACAGGCCATGAAGGGCCTCCTAGTTCGGCTATGGCCTGGAGAGGCTCTGCCTGGGAGCTATTTCGAGCTGGTGCGGCGGCTGGTGGAGGCCTGTCCAAGGCTCGAAGTCATCAAGCGTTCCGTCTGCATCGAAGGTGCTCGTAGGGCCCTTGCCCGTGCTAAGGTGCACCGGGCAAGTTGGATGCTGAGAAGCTTGTGAAGGACGGGCCACCGCCGGGGAAAGAGCATCGCAAGCCCGAAAATTACTATGAGGATGTTCTGAAGGGTGCCTGCCTTGTGGCGGATGAATGTTCTAGGGATGTAATTTTTGAGTAAAACTCGCTCGTTTTTGTCCTGTGTGCTGAAAACTTGTTCATATGCATTGAGCAATGCTGTTTGAATTTAAAATATTACCTTCTGTGCGGCTGTTTATCAATTCTGAGAGATGGCGAGTCGTCGGCTTCTACCCCTGTGCCGCTAGTGCTGGGGTGTTCGGGGATAAACCTGAGCGCTCTTTTTTCCCATGTTTGGGTCCTTCGAGGGAGGCGCTCAGCCCAACGAACAAGGCAATCGGACTATAATGCGTGAACACTCTCACTTAGCCATAGAATTCTATAATTTTAAATTTCGGCGAAGCCCCTAGTATTCGAAAGACCGAGTTCGGGGCGCTATCCACGCCTTGGCCGGACAGAACCGACTCCTCGCCCTAAGCGGCATAAGTCTTTAGGGACTCGAAAAAACCTCTCGAATAGCGACCAGCTCTCGCCTCATCATGACAGTCAGTTTTAGCTTTGTCCACTAAGGTGCTTGGCCCAGCTCAACTAGGGCACAATCACAGTGGTTCTCCTAGTGCTACCTTAGCCGATATAGCGGAATGTAAGGCACCAAAACATAGGAGCCGGGCAAACCCAACTATTGACCCAAGACATGATTCGGAGCCGATGCATATAATGCTATAGGTTTGGGGTGCCGCACTTGTGAAAGTGTTCGGACTTCTCACACCATATTGAGGGGTACTAAAGCCCCTGGCGTATTTTGGCCGTACCAAATTGTACAGGTGCAACATGTCGTTAAGGAACATATATTTATAAAAAGGTAATGCAAAAATAGACAAAAGCTATGCATTGTTTATTAAAAATAGCTGTGATCAAAGAAGAATGATACAAATAATGTGATAAACCAAAAGTTGGACTATTTAACATGTCTGCTCCAGGGGCAAGCTGCGGAATAGTATGTGAAACAGGTATACTGCTCGTGATAGAGACCACCTGTGAGTTCCATAATACGGCATGGCGTGTCTGCCTCCCTGGTTCTTGCATCGTTTGTGCGGCAATTGAACTGCCGGACAGGCCTTCCATAGAATGGAGTCCTGAAAGTAAGAGAAAATTAAAAAATCGGCAGCCCCTGGTGCAGTTTAAGCCGCGTTTCGGGCGTGCCGTGATGGTGCCCCTCCCCCTGTTCCCATGGTATTTTTAGAGTGTAGTTATGTACGCGAAGCACTGATGTCGCCTTTTTGCAAGGGTTGGGGTTGGGGCCGCATTGCTACGCCAGCTCGGAACGTGCCAGGCGGTCTTGTTGTAGGTTACTCTGGGCATGCTTGACGTTGTCCGGACGCTTAATGGCCGGACTGGAGAACTTCCTGGAGAGTCTGCTTTGTGCTTCCGCTGCAAGGGCCGTCGTGTGCTCCTCCGTTCAGATAGAGCGTTCGGTGTTTCCATTGACCGTAATTACTCCTCGAAGGCCTGTCATGTTGAGCTTAAGGTATGCATAGTGCGGTACCGCATTGAACTTGGCGAATGCGGTCCGTCCGAGCAGTGCGTAGTAGCCACTGCGGAATGGGACTATGTCGAAGATCAACTCCTCGCTTCGGAAATTATCCGGAGATCCGAAGACCACTTCAAGTGTGACTGAGCCCGTACAGTTGGCCTCTACACCTGATATTACGCCTTTAAAGGTCGTTTTGGTGGGCTTAATCCTCGAGGGATCTATGCCCATTTTTCGCACTGTATCCTGGTAAAGCAGGTTCAGGCTGCTGCCGCCGTCCATAAGGACTCTAGTGAGATGAAATCCGTCAATAATTGGGTCTAGAACCAATGCGGCGAATCCGCCATGACGGATGCTAGTGGGATGGTCCATTTGGTCAAAGGTGATCGGGCAGGAGGACATTGGGTTGAACTTTGGGGAGACTGGCTCTACCGCGTATACGTCCCTTAACGCGCGCTTCCGCTCTCTTTTGGGGACGTGGGTTGCGTATATCATGTTCACCGTCCGCACTTGTGGGGGAAAACCCTTATGTCCACTGTTGTTCGGCGGCCGGGGCTCCTCATCGTCATCGTTATGTAGCCCCTTGTCTTCATTTTCGGCATTTAACTTGCTTGCCTGCTTGAACACCCAACAATCCCTGTTGGTGTGATTGGCCGGCTTTTCGGGGTGCCATGTATCTGGCACAAGCGGTCGAGTATTCGGTCCAAACTGTACGGGCCCCTAGGATTCCTTTTGAATGGATTTTTCTGCTGACCGGATTTAGAGCCTCTGAAACCGGCATTAATTCCCGTATCCTCAGCATTGTCGCCGTTAATGCGGCGCTTCTGCTTGTTGCGACGCGACCTGCCACTACTGTCCCTGGTATCCGAATTACCAGGGTTCTTGGCCATATTGTTGCGACGAGAAAGCCAGCTGTCTTCTCCCGTGCAAAAGTGGGTCATGAGTGTCGTGAGTGCTGCCATAGATTTCGGCTTTTCCTGTCCTAGGTGTCGGGCAAGCCACTCGTCACGGATATTGTGCTTGAAGGCTGCTAGGGCCTCTGCGTCCGGACAGTCGATTATTTGATTTTTCTTTGTTAGGAACTGTGTCCAGAATTGCCTGGCCGATTCGTCTGGCTGCTGGATTACGTGGCTTAGGTCATCGGCGTCTGGGGGTCGCACATAAGTGCCCTGGAAATTGTCGAGGAATGCGGCTTCCAGGTCCTCCCAACAACTTATTGACCCTGTTGGCAGGCTGTTAAGCCACTGCCGAGCTGGTCCTTTAAGCTTGAGTGGGAGGTATTTGATGGCGTGGAAATCGTCGCCGCGGCCATATGGATATGAAGGAGATAATACTCGATCCATACCGCAGGATCTGTTGTGCCATCATATGATTCGATGTTTACGGGTTTGAAACCCTCAGGGATTTGATGATCCATTATATTTCGTCTGTGAAGCATAGTGGGTGTGCGGCGCCTCTGTACTGGGCTATATCAAACGTAGCTCCAATGAGCTTTGTCTACTGTGTTCGGCCCTGCCGAATTTGTGGCCGGCGTGACGGTTACCGTCTCGAGCCGTGGGGCGCCCACGCGATCCGTAGATCGATCTTGTTTGCCTTGCCTTGTCCTCCAACATATCTCGTAAGTCCGGCGCATATTCCCGTGCCTTGGTACGGGGTGCGGCTTGAGTGGAGGGCCGAGAGGCCTCTCTGTCGCGGCCACGAGGTGGCCGGTCGGCCGCATCAAGTGCTTCCTCCTCTAATCGGGGTAGCAACCTGCGCTTTGGGTAGCTCTTGGAGGGGCGTTCGAGTTTATGCTCTTCGGCCGCAAGGACTTCAGTCCATCTGTCGACTAGCAAATCTTGATCAGCTTTAAGCTGTTGCTGTTTTTTCTTGAGGCTTCTTGCCGTGGCCATAAGCCTGCGTTGAAAACGCTCTTGTTCGACGGGATCCTCTGGCACGACGAATTCGTCGTCGTCGAGGCTTGCCTCATTCAGAGGGAGGCATATAATTATCGTCCTCGACCTCTCTGTCAGCCGCTCTCTCATGAGGGCTGGTTTCTCCATCTCGCTGTGCTAAATCTTGCTCGAGGGGATTTTCTTCGCCGCTTTTTCGGAGTATTATTATCTCCCGTGCTGGAATCGCCGTGTTTGTTTTGGCGGGATTTTGAGCGGCGCCGCTGACGCTGGCGCTTAGGCTGTTTCTTGGAGGGGTCATCCTCCGCTGTTCCATCGCCATCTCCTTCTTTTGGGGTGTCCACCATGTATATGTCATCATGACGAGGTGGCTTTCCAGGGCCTAGTATGGCGGGTTCTTCATCTATCTCCTTCATCGGCGTCCATACGTCGATGTCTTCTGAGTCGAAGTCGAGCATGTCGGTTAAATCGTCGACAGTGGCTACAAAGTGGGTGGTGGGATGGGCTTTGAATTTCTTCATCGTCCAAATCCCAACCTTGCTGACCGTAGTCCTGCCAGGGCTCTCCTAATAAAGAGAGAGACTTCAGTGTCTTCAGAATATCACCGAAAGGCGAGTGCTGAAAGATGTCCGCGGTAGTAAACTCCATAATCGGCGCCCAATCGGATTCGATCGGCAAGGGCGCGGAGGGTTCGGAGTCCGGAGAGGAGTCCGGCTCCTTGGAGTCATGATTTTCACAGAGTACGGGGCTGGTGTTCGGCTCAATCGCCGTTGGGATCGCAGCCCTCGAGGTGGCATCCAACCGCCTATCCTCGATCGGCGTAGTTGGCTCCGACTTAAGGGTCAAAGGTGATGCGGGTGCAGCCTCCAGGGCACTGTTCGGCGGCAGAGCTAGATCATGCTCGTCGGGACAGTGCGGCGCGCACGGCAGTGGCTCGAATCCGTCGAAGATCAAGTCCCCACAGATGTCAGCCGTGTAGTTTAAACTTCCAAATCTGACCTGACGGCCAGAGGCGTAGCTTTCGATCTACTCCAGATGGCCAAGTGAATTGGCCCGCAGTGCGAAGCCGCCGAAGACGAAGATCTGTCTGGGAAGGAAGGTCTCACCCTGGACTGCCTCGCCATTGATGATCGTAGGAGCCATCAAGCCTAACGGCGACGACACAGAGGAACTCTCAATGAAAGCACCAATGTCGGTGTCAAAACCGGCGGATCTCGGGTAGGGGTACCGAACTATGCGTCTAGGCCGGATGGTAACAGGAGGCAAGGGACACGAAGTTTTACCCAGGTTCGGGCCCTCTCGATGGAGATAAAACCCTACGTCCTGCTTGATTAATATTGATGATATGGGTAGTACAAGAGTAGATCTACCACGAGATCAGAGGGGCTAAACCCTAGAAGCTAGCCTATGGTATGATTGTTGTTGTCTATGTTGTCCTACGGACTAAAACCCTCCGGTTTATATAGACACCGGAGAGGGTTAGGGTTACACAAAGTCGGTTACAATGGTAGGAGATCTGTATATCCGTATCGCCAAGCTTGCCTTCCACGCCAAGGAAAGTCCCTTCCGGACACGGGACAAAGTCTTCAATCTTGTATCTTCATAGTCCAGGAGTCCGACTGAAGGTATAGTTCGGCTATCCGAACACCCCCTAATCCAGGACTCCCTCAGGGAGAAAAGTAGAACTTGATGAGTTAACTGTACCTGCTCCCTTATTGGAAAGTAGTTCATCAGAGAAATTTGTTCCTGTGACTACTACACCAATTAGTGAGGAAGCTAATGATGATGATCATGTAACTTTGGATCAAGTTACTACCGAACCTCATAAGTAAACCAGAGTGAGCTCCGCACCAGAGTGGTACGATAATCCTGTTCTGGAGGTCATGTTACTTGACCATGATGAACCTATGAACTATGAGGAAGTGATGATGAGCCCAGATTCCACGAAATGGCTTGAGGCCATGAAATCTGAGATGAGATCCATGTATGATAACAAAGTATGGACTTTGATTGACTTGCCCAATGATCGGCGAGCCATTGAGATAAAATGGATCTTCAAGAGGAAGACGGACGCTGATAGTAGTGTTACTATCTACAAAGCTAGAATTGTCGCAAAAAGGTTTTCAACAAGTTCAAGGTGTTGAATACGATGAGAGTTTCTCACTCGTATCTATGCTTAAGTCTATCCGAAACATGTTAGCAATTGCCGCATTTTATGAAATCTGGCAAATGGATAAACAAAACTGCATTCCTTAATGGATTTATCTAAGAAGAGTTGTATATGATGCAACCAGAAGGTTTTGTCAATCCTAAAGGTGCTAACAAAATATGCAAGCTCTAGCGATCCATCTATGGACTGGTGCAAGCATCTTGGAGTTGGAATATACGCTTTGATAAGTTGATCAAAGCATATAGTTTTATACAGACTTGCGGTGAAGCCTGTATTTACAAGAAAGTGAGTGGGAGCACTACAACATTTCTGATAAGTATATATGAATGACATATTGTTGATCGGAGATAATGTAGAATTATTCCGCAAAGCATAAAGGAATGTTTGAAAGGAGTTTTTCAAAGAAAGACCTCGGTGAAACTGCTTACACATTGAGCATCAAGATCTATAGAGATAGATCAAGACGCTTGATAAGTTTTTCAATGAGTACATACCTTGACAAGATTTTGAAGTAGTTCAAAATGGAGCAGTCAAAGAAAGAGTTCTTGCCTGTGTTACAAGGTGTGGAACTGAGTAAGACTCAAAGCCCGACCACGACAGAAGATAGAAAGAGAATGAAAGTGATTCCCTATGCCTTGGCCATAGGTTTTATAAAATATGCCATGCTATGTACCAGATCTATTGTATACCCTACACTGATTTTGGCAAGGGAATACAATAGTGATCTAGGAGTAGATCACTGGACAACGGTCAAAATTATCCTTAGTGAAATAAGGATATGTTTCTCGATTATGGAAGTGACAAAAAGGTTCGTCGTAAAAGGTTACGCTGATGCAAATTTTGACACTGATCCAGATGACTCTAAGTCTCAATCTGGATACATATTGAAAGTGGGAGCAATTAGCTAGAGTAGCTCCGTGCAGAGCATTGTTGACATAGAAATTTGTATAATACATACGGATCTAAATGTTGCAGACCCGTTGACTAAACTTCTCTCACAAGCAAAACATGATCACACCTTAGTACTCTTTGGGTGTTAATCACATAGCGATGTGAACTAGATTATTGACTCTAGTAAACCCTCTGGGTGTTGGTCACATGATGATGTGAACTATGGGTGTTAATCGCATGGTGATATGAACTATTGATGTTAAATCACATGGCGATGTGATCTAGATTATTGACTCTAGTGCAAGTGGGAGACTGAAGGAAATATGCCCTAGAGGCAATAATAAAGTTATTATTTATTTCCTTATTTCATGATAAATGTTTATTATTCATGCTAGAATTGTATTAACCGGAAACATAATACATGTGTGAATACATAGACAAACAGAGTGTCACTAGTATGCCTCTACTTGACTAGCTCGTTGATCAAAGATGGTTAAGTTTCCTAACCATAGACATGAGTTGTCATTTGATTAACGGGGTCACATCATTAGGAGAATTATGTGATTGACTTGACCCATTCCGTTAGCTTAGAACTTGATCGTTTAGTTTGTTGCTATTGCTTTCTTCATGACTTATACATGTTCCTATGACTATGAGATTATGCACCTCCCGTTTATCGGAGGAATACTTTGTGTGCCACCAAATGTCACAACGTAACTGGGTGATTATAAAGGTGCTCTACAGGTGTCTCCGAAGGTACTTGTTAGGTTGGCGTATTTCGAGATTAGGATTTGTCACTCCGATTGTCGAAGAGGTATTTCTGGGCCCACTCGGTAATGCACATCACTATAAGCATTGCAAGCATTGCAACTAATGAGTTAGTTGCGGGATGATGTAATACGGAACGAGTAAAGAGACTTACCGGTAACGAGATTGAAATAGATATTGAGATACCGACGATCGAATCTCGGGCAAGTAACATACCGATGACAAAGGGAACAATGTGTGTTGTTATGCAGTCTGACCGGTAAAGATCTTCGTAGAATATGTAGGAGCCAATATGGGCATCCAGGTCCCGCTATTGGTTATTGACCAGAGAGGTGTCTCGGTCATGTCTACATAGTTCTCGAACCCGTAGGGTCCGCACGCTTAATGTTCGTTGACGATATAGTACTATGAGTTATGTATGTTGGTGACCGAATGTTGTTCGGAGTTTCGGATAAGATCACGGCCATGACGAGGAACTCCGGAATGGTCCGTAGATAAAGATTGATATATGGGATAATGGTGTTTGGACTCCGGAAGGGTTCCGGAATTCACCGAAAGGGGTTCCAGATGTTTCCCGAAATGTTTGGGTACGAGAACACTTTATTTGGGCCAAAGGGGAAAGCCCACAGGGTTTTTGGAAAGCGTAAAAGGAAGTTTTGCGGAGTCCAGGGGCCAGATGCCAGGGTCCCTGGCGTCTGGGTCCAGACACCGGGAACCCTGGCGTCTGGCCCTGGAGTCCGAGAAGGACTCTTGCCTTTCGGGTGAAACCGACTTTGTGGAGGCTTTTACTCCAAGTTTCGACCCCAAGGCTCAACATATAAATAGAGGGGTAGGGCTAGCACCCAAGACACATCAAGAAACACCAAGCCGTGTGCCGGCAACCCCGTCCCCTCTAGTTTATCCTCTGTCATAGTTTTTGTAGTGCTTAGACGAAGCCCTGTGGAGATTGTTCTTCACCAACACCGTCACCACGTCGTCGTGCTGCCGGAACTCATCTACTACTTCGCCCCTCTTGCTGGATCGAGAAGGCGAGGATGTCACCGAGCCGAACGTGTGCAGAACTCGGAGGTGCCGTGCTTTCGGTACTTGGATCGGCCATATCATGAAGACGTACGACTACATCAACCGCGTTGATAAACGCTTCCGCTTACGGTCTACGAGGGTACGTAGACAACACTCTCCCCTCTCGTTGCTATGAATCACCGTGATCCTGTGGGTGCCTAGGAAAATTTTGAAATTACTACGTTCCCCAACACGCAGCTGCTGCAGGGCGGCTTGGGGCTGCCCCTCGGGGTCCTGACGTGGATGTGGGTTGTCACAACGTGGTGGTGGCTCATGGTGGTCATCTGGGTCATTTCACGACGGCTACTGGACTTCTCCGGTGTCGACCCATCGGTGAGCGGTCTGTGTCGGCTTTCGATTCCTCTCCTCGTCGTTCAGGCACTACCTTCATCGAAGGGTTGTCCCTCTCCCAGCTGCGGTCCATTACTCATCTCACGCTCGATGTCGTGGTTCTAAGTCTGATAGTAGAATGGGGGGTAGGAATGTAGAGGAAAGATCCTAGCTATGGAGGAGTTGTACACGCAAGTGTTACGAGTTCAGGCCCTTCTCAGAGGAAGTAATAGCCCTACGTCTCGGAGCCCGAAGGCGGTCGACTGGATTATAAGCGTGTGAGTTACAGGGGGTGCGAGCCCTTGTCCCAGAGGAGGGGGGTAGCTTATATAGAGTGCGCCAGGACCCCAGCTCCCCTCCGATACATAGGATTCAATGTACATAAAGAGCTGGCATTACAGGTAACGCCTGTATTGAAGTGCTACAAATGATCATTAAATATATGAGTAAATACCCGACCGTTGCTGCGCAGAGTGGCTTTCGGTCTTCTTATATGTCGAGTGGTTTCATGGTCGAGTGACCTGGATAAAGAGAGGTCTCCGAGTGAATGGTAGGTCGAGTGGACTTCACTCGACACCTTTGCTGGATCCCTTCTTCTGATTCTTGAACTTCTTTGTTCTTAGGACAAGGACCTTGGGTACGATGTATAGGTCAGGCCTATTACCCTACCCCAGGTTCGTGTCCTCATCATTAGCCCCCGAATGGATCGAGGTTTGAGTGAAAAAGAAGGATGGAGTTCGCCTTGCTTTTGCTCTTGCTTTGCCTTGTCTTTATCTCCTGGTGGAGGCCAGTTGTTAGAACTTCAGCTTCGTTTCAGTCGCCTTGATCGATTCAAAAATTGCCGACTGGCTTATACAATGACATCCGTCGAGTGACATCTTTGACATGAGATCTTTGGCGTGATCGATTGTAGAGGATCCCAGATTCCACGAGATTCGAAATTTTGGTGGAAGCGCATCAGGCGGAGCGCTCCGCGGTAAGTGGAGTAGATAAATAGGACATTTCGATTTCTGCGCCACCTTTTTCGCCATGTATCCCGTGTGCGACTGTTGGGGGGATTTGACATGATCGCTCGGGCCCACGTGCCAGCCACTCGGAAGTAGGCCTTTAAAAGCGGCGAGGCCGAGGCATTTGCACTGTGCGCATCCATTTCCCTTCTTCTTCCCCTCGCATCTCCACTCCGTCTAGCCCAACCACTCTCGACGTCGCTGCTCCGCCGCTATGGGGAAGGACAAAACGGCGGCGCTAGAGCGTGCGAACACTACAAAAAAATACACTTCCGTGATGATACGTGTTTGTCAGAGTAGGTCACGTTTTTTGTCATGCCTGTACATCCATGACAAATTTATGACAGAATCAAGATAATCATACATGTGTTGTCGTAGAAGTGTTCCATGACATTACCAAAATTATCATAACGGAAGTGTCCACTTCCATGACGATAAATCACGCGTCACAGAAGTGCTTTCGTCAAGGGTGACCGACACGTGGCATCCACCATAACGGAACGCCGTTAAGCTATCAGGTCGGGTTTTGGATCCGATAACCCGTTAACAGCCCCGACAAATGGGAAATTTCCACGTGTAAAATTCTTATTGGCCAGACGAAACACATGGCAGCTCATCAGTGGGTCAGATAGGCACCTATGATACGTCGACACATGGCACGGCCCAACAAAGGCCCATTCTTGTGAAAAGGCCGACCCATTTGACTTGGTCAAAAGGTGGCGGGCCGGCCCATGGAAAGCCTGTTAACGACCTGTTCGCATATAGCCCATTTACAACCCGCTAACCCAAGGCCCGTTACGCCCTATCCGAATTAGGCCCAGTAGCATCATCTGGGCCATCCAATATGATTCCAGCCTATTTTCACTTCTGGCCCATGTATGGACCATGACGTCTTTCGGCCCATATGAGGCCCTATGTAACTCTTGGCCTATTAACGGCCCGTGGTGAAACCGACCCGTAATGAAAACTGTATCACTTTACACCCATTAACGGCCCGTGGTTAAACTGGCCCGTAATGAACAGTGTATCACTTTATACCCATTAACGGCCCGTTATTCCGTTGGGCCGTTTCCAGCCCATGTTATCTTTTGGCCTTCTCAGATCCCATTTATTCTTGGGCTCATTTCCAGCATTCGTTTACTTACGGCCCGTTACTGTCATTTTCTGCTTGTGGGCCAAATTCAGCCCGTGGTTACAGTCGGCCCGTTTGTGGTACGTTAATACGTTGGGCCGTTTTCATAGCGTCATCAAATACGGCCTATTAATGATGGCCCGTTACGGTCGGCCCATGAACGGATGATTCCAAATCTAGCCTGTTTACGGCCATAATGCGGTCTGTTATTGGCCCATGTTTGGCCAATCGATCATATGACCCGTATAAGGCCCATTAATGATACGGCCCGTAGAAGGCCCATTGTTTCTACGGCCCGTAGAAGGCCTACTGTTTCTACGGCCCATAGAAGGCCCACTGTTTCTACGGCCCGTATGAGGCCCAGTGTCACTACAGTAAATATTAGCCCATGGTTATTGTGGCCTAGTTTTAAAAAATAGGTTATTGCAGCCACTAGTTAACCGCGGAAAAAGAACTGCAATGACTATAAGCAAACAAATAAACAAGACAACAAGGAAATAAATAAGCAAGCAACTAATGCTAGGCTATCACGGCTATTACACATATTACATCCACTGGGCATCAAAGTTCGCCACCAGTGCAAATATAGGGAACAAAGCAGCATATCATATACACTGGCCGTCAAAATTGGCCACCAGTGCAAATAAACGCGGCAGCAAAACAAGATCATAACTAAAACAACTTCAAAAGAGCTCAAGAAACGTTATCCTGGGTACCCACCATGCTGGCAATAAGCTTAGCAAGTTGATTAGCTTTGTCCTGTTTGGCACTAAAATCCTCCAACGCTTGCTGTTGCACCAGAAAGTATGCATCTGAGTGCTCCAGGGACTTCTGCAGTCCTTCCGCTTCTTGTCGCAGCACAGCTAATCGATGTCTTTCAACTTGTAGTTGAGACTCAAGAAACCGAACTGATTCAGACAGTGAGTTTGAATAGCTTGTGCAAGCGGTAGTGGCCAGTAACTCCAACACTAAACCAAGACAGGATGTGTCACTATCATGAACCTTATCTGCATTACTTCCTTTACCGTTTATTAATAAGGCACTCTTCCCCAATATTCTGTCAGCATTCTAAAATAACAAACAAGCAGACACATAACAAGTTTAGCATGTACTAGTATATGAAACTCATTTCGGTGAACCAGTTCATTAGTAAGGTGGACAGGATTAAACTACCAAGTCTTCTATTGCCAAGTAATAGTACATAATAAAAGCATCAAACAAACATATATCTATGACCTATGGTAGCAATGGAATCTTAAATTAGAACATTTGTTCTTCAGGTTTAGGCACTTGTTCTACATGAACAGAGTACAGTAAGACGCAAGAATATAATACTTAAAAATAGAAAATGAGCTCATAGACCTTACCACATTCTTGGTTCGTGACCAATACAGAACAAGGCGTTCCCAATTATCATCCAGTAAATGTGTCTCAGGAGAACGTAAGGGAATTTGATGAGTTTCTTTGCCGGTGAAGTACGTTTTCTTCAGGTAATTCCGATACTGCCACCAAGCATTCTTGAAGATAGCAGAGGTATTAGCACAGGTTACCTCATCCTGAGTTTCCAAATTGGTCCTTCTCTATAGAGAAAAATGGGAAAATTTGCTGTATTATAACCATCATGGAGGTAGGATGTATGGGACGAAGCAAAGTAATTGCCATGAATAACATTACTTACACATAACTCCTGGACAAACACCTGCAACTGGCATTTTCCTTCATCTTCAGTATAATATTTCCAAGATGGGAAGATATACACATACGATTTAACAACATCAAATGCGATAGATGCTAAACTATGACTAGCTGGTTGTGCTTCCTCCACAGGAATAGGCGTACAAACTGGTGGAGTTGGGGTTCGCCGTGATAGTACAGGCCCTTTGGGCACTGGAGCTGCCTTACTAACTGCTCTTGTTTGGGAGCTCTGTGGTGGAGATGGTGCTGTGTCAACAGGAACTGGGTTACTATCGGCTGGGGGTGGGGTTAGATTGGGTGAAGCTGGTTCTCTGTCCATCGTAGTAGGGGTACAATCTGCGAGAGTTTGGGTTATGTGTGGTAGGGCTGGTTCTTGTGCATGTACAACCGGGGTGCTATCTCCACCAAGAGGTAGCACTGTTTTATTTGAAGACCGTGTTTTTAGTCCGCTAGATACTAGCATCACCCGCTCCAATTCAAATGGCTGATAAACAGGAAACATAGTTGAATGTACAGACATTGTATGAGAGACAGATGCAATAGATAGTGTGGAAAAAAGAGGTCATGAAATAGTTGACATGTATATTGTTTAACTAAAACGGGTAGCATGACATAATTTCACATATATGATGTCTATCTAAACTGGATAGCATAGCATAACATAATTCAAAGATATGATGAATAACTAAACAAGATCGCATGACATAATTCACCTACATGTTATCTAAGTAATCAGGATCGCATCATTTAATTCACATATGTGATTTATATGCTAAACAGAGGGCATTCAATATGATGTCTGAACTAAGAACATGGTGTTGAATATTGTGTATATGATGTCTAAACTATGCAATGCAAGACACCGTATGCATGATATGAGCAGTATAACCGTGCCAAGTTAGAGCATACACCTCAGTGGGGGAATAGGACTGGTCATCTGTCTCTGAATCCATCTCTGAGGAGCTATCGGGACCCAACAAGAGATCTGCTTCGACAGGTAGCACTATCTGCTCTGAAGGCCTTGTTTTCACTCCAGATTTTTCCATCTCCCACCCAAATGGCTGATTCACAGTAAGAGTAGTTTAATGTACAAACATTGTCGACAAATGGAAATGTATTGAAGAAAAGGATGGGCAAGATATCATTCAAATATATGATGCCTGGTTAAACAGGATGGCATTGCACATTTCACATATATTATGGCTGGCTAAAAGACATGAGACCGCATAATTCCCATATATGATATAGAAACTAAACAGGTGGCATTACAGAACATGTCTAAACTAAGCAGATGACATATATGATGTCAAAAGTAGGCACTGCAAGGCAACATATGCATGATATGACTAACATCATCATGCCAAGGTAGAGAAAACACCTTGGGGGTAAATAGGAGTGGTCAGCGGCGTCCGAATCCGTCTCAGAACAGATATCTTCCTCTGGATTACAATCTGGAGAGGGGTGGGGAGGGTTTGCCATTGAACCCACCATGGAGCAATGTCTGCATGACATTGTATTGTCGCGCAAAACTCTTCTCTTTTTATCTACATGTTCAGTATGACTGTGTACAATATCTGACATGCATACAAAAAATATGGTGAGATTATGTAAGGAGAGCATGCAGAAATTTAGAGTGATGGTAACAACCAGTGGATCGATGTTTTTCTATTGAACCAAAATAGTCCTAATGGATCAACGTGAATGTATAGTAATAAGTGATGCAACAAGTGTACAACCTCTTTGTCGTAGCCGTGTCGACCTCAACATCATTGGGTTGGTCGCTGAAGCAGTTGAGGCAGAGTTGGCTGTCGGAGGTGTGGAGGAAGATCTAAAGAATCTGTAGACGGCGTCCAGGGCACTGCTCTGTTGTGATGGATCGTTCTATTGTTGGAGTAGCTCCGATGAGCCGTAAGACGTCAAGGCTGAAGCAGCACAAGACAGACATCGTCAATCTCAAGTGGGATTCTAATAGCATCTCCAATAGATGATTTAAAATGGATGTAAAATTAACATCACCAAAAACCACCTGACTACAACAGATGAGGTAAAAACTGTTGACTCTGAACTTAACTGTCGAAACTGAAAATTACTGTGGAATCTGAATGCTATTGTCGAAACTGAACGCAATGGTAGCAGAGAGGCACTTGACATGTAGTTTAGGGAGGGCCTGCAGTTCATCTTCAACCTGCACCCCCCTGAGCCGCCAGCCACCACCGGCCAAACCTCTGGCCCCAGCGCCGCCTCGCCGCCCTGAAACAACTCGCCACCGCCGCCCCGGCCAGCCCTCTAGGCCCCCCGCCCCCACCCTAAACCCTAAGATAGATAGTGGGGTACCTCTCCGACGAGCCCCCGTCCCCGCTGCGGGTGGTTCTTCCTTAAATCCGGCGAGCCCCCCCAACCCCTGAAAATCGACTGACCCAAAAGTCGATTCAGTCGACTGAAGTGTGGCTTAATCGGAGCAGAGCAGCAGCACGAGCGAGGGGGAGAGCAGCAGCAGCAGCTGGGCGAGTGAGCGATCGAGCGAGAGCCGGAGCAGCAGCAGCAGATCCGGCTGGTATGGACGCCGCCGCCAAAGGGGACTCGCACTGCGGGAGAGCCGTCGTGGAGATGTCGCCCATGGCGCCGGCTTCAAGGTAGCCGCTCCATGGGGGTGCGGGATGGAGCATCGTCGGCGCCGGGAGGTCGAGTTAAGGAGAAGGTGTGATGTGATGAGTGTACAACCTCTTTGGTGGCGCCGAGTAGGCCTCGGCTTCGTCCGAGGAGTCGGTGAGGATGCTGCGGTTCTGGTGGAGCAGGTTAAGGCGGCTCTATGGGGATGGAGCAGCCGCGATAGACGAGGCGATCGTCGGAGCAGCTCCTTGGAGGTGGAGGACGGGGCGGCTGAACCAGCGGGACGGCGAGATGGACGACGGATCCTCATCCGGGGAGGTGGACGAGGGACGTCGAGCTATTGCGGTGGACGACATCGTCTGGGAAGAGGCTCCGGCTGGGCAGCGGTGACGTGGCGGACGGAGGAGGGTGGAGTTTCGTGGCTGGAGTGGAGAGGTTATGGCGGCCTGGGATTTCAAATGGCGAAAAGGGGGCGACGGGAGGGGGTGAAGCATGACTTAGGAACGCGCTTGTCCAAAATGTAGGGTGTGTTACAAAAGTACCCCCCCCACACACACACACCGATTTGAACTAGCGGCCCTTTCGGCTCAGGGTTAGAAGGGGGATTTCACGTGTCGGGATTTGGCAGCTGGAGGGAGTTTTCGCGCGCGTTGTAATTTCGGGATATCAAGGCGCGGGTTGTGAAGGCGCCAGTTTTGGGAGCACGATATCTGAATTTTCGGGATATAACAAGACGCGGGTTGAATTTTAGGGACAAGCCTAACGTGTAGTAATATTGTACTTGTATACATACCAAATCAATTCGCACTTCCCTCAACCAAAAAGAAAACGAAAAAAATAAAACTATTCACACCACACAAAGAGAGAGTCTTGCCCCGTTTTACTATACAAATGCTATTCAAAGCTACTCCCTCCTTCAATATATATAGGGCCTAATGCATTTTTCGATGCTAACTTTGACCAAATATTAGAGCAATGATATATGACATGCAACTTACACAAAGCACACCGTTAAATTCGTCTATGAAAGGTTCTTTCAATGATATAATTTTCACATTGTGCATGTCATGTACTATTAATCTTGTCAATAGTCAAAGGCGGTCTTAAAAATCTCATTATGCCCTATATAGATGGAAGGAGGGAGTATGAATCCATGTCATGTCCGATAAATTTTTTTCGCTTGTTGTATAATGCATGTAACCTACTCATACCAACATTTTAGTTCATTCCAAATGTCTATACTACCGCTGCAATTCGAACTAAATCTGAATTCGTTTCTCTATTTCAATAAGAATCTACAATCATGATTGTTGCCAACTTCAACCATCATAGTTTCCTTGCTATCCGCCAGATATAAATCAGACAGCCTATAATGCAGGATGGAAGGCACACCATCATCAACAACTCCGTTTTTTATAAGAGTAGAGATAAAATATATTAAATGTAGTATACCATGTTCATAACCACACCATGTGTATCACCGTTATATATATTCACACATCCGTCGGTTTGAAACACTATAATAAATTCTTCAAATATCTGAATTCGCTTTTTATAATGAAGTATATATGATCTCTATTCATCTTTTACACCCACACAACCCTCTTATCTTTGTAGCTAGCGCTAACTTTTTCTTGTTCATGCACACGCCCGCATCCCTCTCACCCTCCCTCAGCATTCTCTAGCTCCATCGCGCAAATCGTCTTTTCACTTTAGGTTGTTCACCCACGGTGTATGTAGGCCCCCCAGCTCCTTCTTTGTGGCACACATTGATCGATATGCCTCTCTAGCCAGGTGTGCCTAGCACAAACACAAGCTTCCCCTCTTCTATTGTCACCGTCCATGCCTTACTCCCACCACTCTTTTCATCGTTCTCGTACTCGCACACTCCTCCCCCTTGATATAGTATGCCTCTCATACCACCTCCTACATGCATCCCTCTCTCTCTCTATCCTTCTCCTCGTGCCTCATTTGCTTCTAACACACACATGCATGTATACCGATCGATCTCCCAACATATACCTAGATCGACTTTAACTACCCCCCATCAATCGACGTACCTCACAAGTTATGTCTCTCCTTTCTCTTACAAAGGGCGATTGATCTTCCTATGTAGTTACGTTTGCTTACCACAGCCACATCGTCCCCCCTCATCATTCGTGCATGCCTCCTGACCCGTCTCTCACACGCACGTGCACAGACAACAAGCAGCCATTTCCTCTCTTATTGATATTGCGGGCGTGCCCTCCGTTTGTCTAGCAAGCCTATCCCACCATTTGTTAGGAGCAACTCCACTACCACCCCCTCCAACACTCTAGCTCTGTCTCTCTCCCAACCTTATTCATCTCCTATACATATGCATGGATGCCGATCGATCTCCCTTAATACATGAGGCAGATCGATCTCCTTAATACATGAGGTAGCCCTCTCTCCTCCTCCTCACATATACTAGCCATTCTACCTCTATAGTTAATTGGGCCTCCCTCTTCCCCCACCACACACCGATAGTCGAGCGCTGCAGGTAGGTATCCATGCCACAGAGACAAACTGCACATGTCCCATCTCACGTTCCAGTAGGCCAGGCACTCTATATCTTTGATGTGGGCACACACAAATTCGATGGGACTCTTTATCGATCGCGCGCGCGCACACACACACACATCATCCCTCTCTTCGATTCTATGGACACCTCAAGCCGATGATACCTCCACTCTCTTCTCGTGGATCGCCCCCTCTATATATATGGTATATCCAGGACTCTATTTCACACACATTGCATATGTTGAATTTTTTGATTGACCCCCCCCCCCCACAAAAAAAACTCTCAAGAACCCACACACTATATCTCTCTAGGTTTGTATCTCTCTCACACAACCCCACGTTGGTGGTGTACGTATACAAGAAGAGAATAGGTGCACCGTGCACGTACTCACGCTTCGTGCCCAGCCACACCCGCGCGGGTACATGGTGGAGCTCATTTCTCCGTAGAAGCTGAATTTGTTTTTTAAACATCAAGTGGCCAGAGACTCGAAAACTTATTTGCCCATTAGTGACTTGTCAGGGCGGTGGATTTTAGTTTGTACGATAATGCTGCATCCACCAAAAGTAACGAAAGTTCTTATGTAAACTTCCTAGTAATTCCCTCTTCGTAGGTGCAGCATTACTCCTAACATTTGTAATATCAGTTTGAAACTTGTAATATTGCCGTGTCCTATTCCTGCATTTTTAAAATCATGCGAATCAAACAGGTCCTGAGTTGGTGATGATGTTGTGCCTCCCATCTTTCACCAATAGCCATCGGATCTAGATCTGCCGCATACAAACCAAGATTCTCCATTTTTGCAAAAAGATGCCCGCACTTGTTCCCTATTTACAAACAACTCCTTGTCTCTCACAATCAGCCTCATCTCCTCCCCACCACATCTAGGAGTAGAAGTCCGTGGAAAAATCTGGCACGATGGCCGCTGTCGGAGCCGTCCAACCCCAATCTTGGTGTTCCGTGCAATGCACGGGCATCTACGCACGGGAAATTATGTCGAACAGGGCTAGTTGTAAGCAGGCTAGCTCTACAGCCATGATGATAGTGACTGCAGACGGTGAGGCTGACTATGGTATGCCGAACATGGCGCCTATACTCAGGTGTCATCTCCGGCGCAGGGTCTTGTCACTTCACTGTGAGGAGCAGCACATAATAATGTGACCAACGGGTAGTACAGTGCTAGTACTCCTACTACTACATTGGTAGTACTACTACTAGTACTAGTAGCACCACCGTCTGGATTTAGGAGTACTACCACGTCCATCTGGATTTTAGTATTTGACTAGCAATATCTAGTAATGCATGTCACCAAAAATGTACTACTCCCTCTGTAAATAAATACATGGTGTTTTATTCCTATCGGCGAGAGAACTTAATGTTTTTTGCTACTCCTAACTAGAGTACTAATAGGATTACATGCAATGAACTAAACACTGCATGTCATGTTTGGTAGTCTCAAGTCATTGAAAGCATGCACGGCCCACATCTCTCATTGGTTGATATGTCATGAAATAAGAAACAAGGAGGGAGTTAATGCACCATGCCTAAGTATTTTGGGATTATTTGGTTTTCATAAGGTGACTTACACAACATTTTTGTTTACATGCATCAACATTTTATTAGTTAAATCAAAGGTCAAAACTTGGCGCAAAATGCAAAGGGGACCAATAAACGAGTAAACATCAAACTTCTCTCGTTTGGCCCCAACTAGAGGTCCGGTGAGATGACTATACTGCACCGACACGGAGGGGGACGCAGCTTCATTGACTTACGGCAACTGCCTTTGGGTGAATGACACGTGGCCCCAGGGGGTGGCTGGCCCACCTATCATACAGCCAAAGGCAGGTGCAGTAGAGGGCCGAGGAGTAGTACGAAATCCTATGCACCTACGCACGCTAACCAAGGGCCGAGTGATCACTCGAATCGCAAGATTAGTTGACTAGAAGCTACGCTAGACCCATGGAGGCGATGAGCGCGAGCATCAACCGGCTGTGCCAGATGGTCCACGACGCCGGCCTGCGGCCCGACACCGAGGAACGTCTCCAGGTAGTATTGCTTGAGGCCGCCAGGGCGAGGGGCCGCTTGGACGACAGCTTCGTCTCCTTGTTCGACGAGGTCCTCGTCAGTTTCCTCGACAAGTTCACCGTCGTCAAGAAGCTTGCGGACGACTTTGACGTAAGCCTCCAGCCGACGCGCCCAGGATCTGCGATGCCCGCCACCCTCAACGGCCACTATGGTAACAACCTCTTCGACGCACTGGTGGCCCTGCGACTGCCCGCCGTCACGCCGGAGAATGTCCACCTCGAGGTCGCGCTCTCCGCGCAGCGCCTGGCGCAGCAAGACACCATCGACATAATCACCCACTTCTACGTGCAAATCGTCCACAAGGACTACTACATGCAATAGGAGGATGATAGGACGCTGGCCTTCTTGGAGCGCAGGGCAACCTTGGACGGCACTGTTCAGAAGCACGTTGAGCTCGCCGCCAACGCCGCTGCTCCTCACACGTCGGTTGGTGACCCAGTGCACTAGGGCGTGAGGATGTCGTTGAACGCTGATGGATCCATATGTATTTTTATCTTTTCGTCAAATCCATGTAGTAGTATATGATACTACAGTAATTATCTTACCTTTCGCATCAACTTCATAATTTTCGTACGTACTCCATGCATGAACGGCGCCAGAACCAAACTTCTCATTACTCGAGGCAAAATCGTTATTTTCTATCTATCAGTCGCGCCATGGAGCAGAACCAAATTTTACAAGTTACGAGTTCAAAAGGAAAAGCCTGCCGTGTTCGCATCGCACCCCCACACGGTTGGTCCGGCACGCCGCTCAAGCGGGAATGCGTGCGGTGTTGCATTTTCACTTACAAGTGGGACCGCAGTTGAGCAAACCGACTATCGGCAAACCCCCACCCTGCCCACCGCGCGATGGCTGAGAAAACAAGAGGGAGAAGAGATGGATGTAGCACGGACTCCAAGAAAATTGGTGTCGGATGGGACTCGTGTGGGTGGCGTGTGCCGTACTGCTAGATGAGAATGGTAGTTATGGCCCATGCCACCCCACTATATTGAGCCTATATCGAGGTACGTAGAACAAATTTCCTGCAGTCTGTGCTCAACCCTCCTCTATTGTTGAGGATATAACCACTAAGGGTAAACCGCCCAGGAGGGGCCGGTTCACCTTCACCTATACTGAAGCCCAAGGAAACCCAGAAGATGGCGCTTTGCAGATAAGGCTTAGAGGCCCAGAGCCCGCAGGCGATTTAGGGCCCATGATAGTAAACTGCCATGATTGTATAAACTTGTATTATAAGATAGGAAAGAGGAGACCGAGGCGGACACTTCTATGAGCCAGCCTCGGGACTCTGTAGACCGGCCGGAGTCCTCCTGAGTATATAAAGGGGTGACCCGGCGGCGGTTCAAAGGGAGAGAACAACAACTTGAGAGCCAGACAAAGCGGATTCGCTCCTTGGCCTTCGAACCCATAGCAATACCAATCACAACTAGACGTAGGCTTTTACCTTCATCGAAGGGGCCGAACTAGTATAAACTCCCATGTCCCTTTGTCCGTTTTAACC
Organism: Triticum urartu; assembly: GCF_003073215.2. Lineage (NCBI taxonomy): Eukaryota > Viridiplantae > Streptophyta > Magnoliopsida > Poales > Poaceae > Triticum > Triticum urartu. The sequence goes on along the minus strand of NC_053023.1, from coordinate 331,308,238 downwards.
CCTTCAAGCTAACCCGTAGCGATGGCTCCATGACTAAGTCCTTTCACGAGGACATCTGCTGTGACAAACCCACGACAGTTGGCGCCCACCGTGGGGCTATTGCACGCTGGTTTTGAGTTCTTGAAGGGCAGCTTTGATGGACTCAAGGGATATGCCGTGGGCCGGATGACGAAGAGTCGCCGTGGAAAGCTCTACATCGACAACGTAGGATGGGGTCCCGAGGCCGATTCAATCGAATACGGGTAACGGGTCCCCTTTGGTGGGATTCACGTCTTCATCGGCAAGATCGGCGAACCGGTCCCCGAGCCAGACATCTGCACCGACATCATCGAAAAGGCTCGGCGTGCAAGTTCTTCGCTGGTTCAGCCCGAGGCAAGGCATGTTTTCGTAGGTGTCATCCATGGATCGGAGTACGAGGACGGACCGGTCTCCGATGGAGAAACCGTAGTCTGCTGTGATGACGAGTCTTCTGGAGAAACCGAATCGCGTTACCAGTTGCAGGACGGCCGGATTGAGGGAGGATCCGAGGGCAACAGTATTCCGGATTTCCCCGGTCTGCCAAACCGGGCCGCCATCTTCATGGTCGGCACACGATCGGCGCCTCATTCATCTACCGCCGTAGCAGTGCTCTCCGGTTCAACAACGGCCACACCAGTAGGGGCAAGAAGCTCGGCACCGCCTCTGGCCCAAGTCTTATCTGATTTGTTAAACGCTCTGGCGGCACTGATGTCCGCAGAGGTAGACGCAGCAGCCAGGGATCAACACGATGCGGAGATTCTAAAAGTGAAAGATCAGATAGCCCAGGCTAAAGCGGACCTGGCAGCAGAGAACGCCCGGATGGCTACGGAGCGGGCCGAGTTGGAAGCACAGGCTTATCGGATTAGACTGGATCAGAATGCTTCGGAGGAGGTCATGAGAAGAAGGTATCGATCACGTCTCCCATCGGTTTATGAGCCGCAGAATCTTTTCAACACGCCAGGTGCAGGAGTTGGTATCCAACCCACGCTAAACCGGGCAGGGGCGCCGGGAGCAGGAGCGCCGGTTCAGCCGCGCGCGACGGACCTGCCTCGCCAGAACAACGTTGTACCATCAACGCCGCCCGGGCATTATTCCAACCCGTTGGACAACATTGTGGCCGCTGCTTCGAGTCTGGCGGCCCTCCCAACCGACGGCGAGTCACCAGTTGCAGTGGAAGCGCGTCGGGCTAGGAATCTCCTTCAGACAGCACTAAATCAATAGCAAGCATATTCACACAGCCGTGAGAGGATTCATTCCACTCCCCGTCCAAGCCGGAGTTATAGCAGACACGTGGAAGACGAACTGGCCGTGTCCAGTAGTGCACGCCGCTGAAATTCGCCACGGGGGAACAACCCGGCTGGGGGAGGTGCTAATGCGCAAGATGTTGTGGACCACGGCCGCGCACGTCGAGAGGCCGAGTTGACAGCTCGACACGAAGCACGACAACATACTCCGGTTCATCCCACTGCCTCCGTGGAGCCAGGGGTGATGTTCAGTTCCCTAGGGGTACCGTTGAGGGAGTCCTGGATTAGGGGGTGTCCGGATGGCCGAACTATACCTTTAGCCGGACTCCTGAACTATGAAGATACAAGATTGAAGACTTCGTCCCATGTCCGGAAGGGACTTTCCTTGGCGTCGAAGGCAAGCTTGGCGATACGGATATGTAGATCTCCTACCATTGTAACCGACTTTGTGTAACCCTAACCCCCTCCGGTGTCTATATAAACCGGAGGGTTTTAGTCCGTAGGACAACATACAGAACATCAATCATACCATAGGCTAGCTTCTAGGGTTTAGCCTCTCCGATCTCGTGGTAGATCTACTCTTGTACTACCCATATCATCAATATTAATCAAGCAGGACATAGCGTTTTACCTCCATCAAGAGGGCCCGAACCTGGGTAAAACTTCGTGTCCCTTGCCTCCTGTTACCATCCGGCCTAGACGCACAGTTCGGGACCCCCTACCCGAGATCCGCCGGTTTTGACACCGACATTGGTGCTTTCATTGAGAGTTCCTCTGTGTCGTCGCCGTCAGGCTTGATGGCTCCTACTATCATCGATAGTGATGCGGTCCAGGGTGAAACTTGTCTCCCCGGACAGATCTCTGTCTTCGGCGGCTTTGCACTGTGGGCCAATTAACTTGGCCATCTGGAGCAGATCGAAAGCTATGCCCCTGGCCATCAGGTCAGATTTGGAAGTTTAAACTACACGGCTGACATCCGCGGGGACTTGATCTTCGACGGATTCGAGCCACTGCCGAGCGCGCCGCACTGTCACGACGAGCATGATCTAGCTCTGCCGCCGAACAGTGCCCTGGAGGCCGCACCCGCATCGGCTTCGACCCTTAATTCGGAGCCCACTGCGCCGATCGAGGATGGGTGGTTGGACGCCGCCTCGGGGGCTGCGATCCCAACGACGATCGAGCCGAACACCAGCCCCGCACTCAGCGAGACTCGTGACTCCAAGGAGCCAGACTCCTCTCCGGACTCCGAACCCTCCGCGCCCCTGCCGATCGAATCCGATTGGGCGCCGATCATGGAGTTTACTACCGCGAACATCTTTCAGCACTCGCCTTTCGGTGATATTCTGAAGACACTAAAGTCTCTCTCTTTATCAGGAGAGCCCTGGCCGGACTACAGTCAGCAAGGTTGGGATACGGACGATGAAGAAATTCAAAGCCCACCCACCACCCACTTTGTAGCCACTGTCGACGATTTAACCGACATGCTCGACTTCGACTCCGAAGACATCGACGGTATGGACGCCGATGAAGGAGATGATGAAGAACCAGCGCCTACTAGGCCCTGGAAAGCCACCTCGTCATATGACATATACATGGTGGACACCCCAAAAGAAGGAGATGGCGATGGAACAGCGGAGGATGACCCCTCCAAGAAACAGCCTAAGCGCCAGTGTCAGCGGCACCGCTCAAAATCCCGCCAAAACAAACACGGCGATTCCAGCACGGGAGATAATAATACTCCGAAAAGCGGCGAAGAACATCCCCCCGAGCAAGATTTAGCACAGGAGGATGGAGAAACCAGCCCTCATGAGAGAGCGGCTGACAGAGAGGTCGAGGACGATAATTATATGCCTCCCTCTGAAGATGAGGCAAGCCTCGACGATGACGAATTCGTCGTGCCAGAGGATCCCGTCGAACAAGAGCGTTTTCAGCGCAGGCTTATGGCCATGGCAAGAAGCCTCAAGAAAAAACAGCAACAACTTAAAGCTGATCAAGATTTGCTAGCCGACAGATGGACTGAAGTCCTTGCGGCCGAAGAGCATAAACTCGAACGCCCCTCCAAGAGCTACCCAAAGCGCAGGTTGCTACCCCGATTAGAGGAGGAAGCACTTGATGCGGCCGACCGGCCACCTCGTGGCCGCGACAGAGAGGCCTCTCGGCCCTCCACCCAAGCCGCACCCCGTACCAAGGCACGGGAATATGCACCGGACTTACGAGATATGTTGGAGGACAAGGCAAGGCAAACAAGATCGATCTACGGATCGCGTGGGCGCCCCACGGCTCGAGACGGTAACCGTCACGCCGGCCACAAATTCGGCAAGGCCGAACACAGTAGACAAAGCTCATTGGAGCTACGTCATGATATAGCCCAGTACAGAGGCGCCGCACACCCACTGTGCTTCACAGACGAAATAATGGATCATCAAATCCCTGAGGGTTTCAAACCCGTAAACATCGAATCATATGATGGCACAACAGATCCTGCGGTATGGATCGAGTATTATCTCCTTCATATCCATATGGCCGCGGCGACGATTTCCACGCCATCAAGTACTTACCCCTCAAGCTCAAAGGGTCGGCTCGTCACTGGCTTAAAGGCCTCCCCGAAAGCTCCATTGGAAGTTGGGAAGAGCTCGAAGACGCCTTTCAGGCAAATTTTCAATGGACTTATGTCCGACCTCCGGATGCGGACGATTTAAGTCATATAACTCAACAGCCCGGAGAGTCAGCCCGAAAGCTTTGGAACAAGTTTCTTACTAAAAAGAACCAGATTGTCGACTGTCCGGATGCCGAAGCCTTGGCAGCTTTTAAGCATAGCGTCCGTGACGAATGGCTCGCTAGACACCTTGGCCAAAATAAGCCGATAACGATGGCCGCATTAACAAACCTCATGACCCGCTTTTGCGCGGGTGAGGATAGCTGGCTAGCCAGATGTAGCACCAGCGACCCCAGTATATCTGAAGCTAGAGATGGAAACGGGAAATCACGGTGCAACAGCAATAACAAACGCCAGAATAAAGAAGACAGCACGAAGGGCACGGCAGTAAACGCCGGATTCAAAAGCTCTCGGCCAGGTCAAAAGCCTCCCTCTAAAGGCACCAGGGATGAACTGTCCAGCCTAAACAAAATTCTAGACTAAGTATGTTAGATCCATAGTACCCCTGGTAAACCTGTGTAACACCCCGGATGTAACTTTCCCAATTTGTACTCCAACTCTTGCCGTTTCCGGCGTTAAGTTAATTTATTATCTCGGGTTCGGGTCTTTGTTTCCATGTGTTGTTATCGCTGCCATGTATCTCATATCATGTCATCATGTGAATTGCATTTGCATACGTGTTCATCTCATGCATTCGAGCTTTTTTCCCATTGTCCGTTTTGCATTCCGGCGTTTCGTTCTCCTCCGGTGGTCATTTCTACCTTTCTTTCGTGTGTGGGGATTAAACATTTCCGGATTGGACCGAGACTTGCCAAGCGGCCTTGGTTTACTACCGGTAGACCGCCTGTCAAGTTTCGTATCATTTGGACTTCGTTTGATACTCCAACGGTTAACCGAGGGACCGAAAAGGCCTCGTGTGTGTTGCAGCCCAACACCCCTCCAATTTGGCCCAAAACCCACCTAACCCTGCTCCATCATCTAGAGCGTTCGATCATGATCGCGTGGCCGAAAACCGCACCTCATTTGGACTCTCCTAGCTCCCTCTACCTCTATTTAAGACCCCTTCCCCGAAATCCGGATCCCCCCTCGTCCGAAACCCTAAAATCCACCTCGCGCGCCGCCGGACACTTTCCCTGCCGACGGACGTGTCCGCCGCCGTGTCCGCCGCCACGTGGAAGCCTCCCATTCGCCGCCTCCCTCTCTCTCCACCGCCGCCGCCGGAGCCCGCCGCGGCCCGTGGCCGGCCCGCCCGCGCCCGCGCACGGGCCAGAGGAGCCGCCGCCGCCGCCTTCTCCCTCCTCCTCCAGGGCGCCTCGCCGCGCCGCCCTGCCTCGCGTCCGGCACCGCCGCACATGCCCGCCTCCTCGCCGCCCGGCCGCGCCGCCCCGCCGCGCAAGCTCGCCGCCGCCGCCTCCTCGTCGCTCCGGCCACTCCCCGGCCTCCTCCTCGCCGGCCCCGGCCACCACGAGCTCGCCGCTGAATAGTGCTCGCCGGATCCGACCTCGGTTCGCGTGCCGGGTCAAACCCTAGATCCGGTGGTAAAATTCGTCCAAGTCCCCGGATTTTCAGTTCAAGTGCCCCTGTTCATGGCCTCGTAACTTTGCATCCCTAACTCCGATTCATGCATATAGCATATCAAAATGTTCATCTCAGAGAGTACATCATTTCATTCCATTGCATCATTTTCATTTGAGTTAATCTTGATGCCCGAAATGCCGTTAGAAGAGGGCTACTTGAGATAATTGTCAGATCTGCTACTCCATTTAGCTTTTTGTCATTTTTGCCATGATTAATGTGTGCATGATATGCCCTGATGCTCTACATGTGCTTTGTTAAGGGTTTGTCATCTTTCCAGAGGTGCAACCCATGTATTTGTGTGATGTGTGTGGTGACTTGTGCAAACTTGCAAAGTGGTGCACTTGCTAATTCTGTTTTCAGGGACTTAGCAATTTCACCAAGTCCTGGAGTTGTTTATCTCATGATGCCATATGTTCATGTTGTTTCCTAGTGATCCGTGCCTCTTTTGAGGATGATCAGTAAGGATGTTTTGTTAATATTGTAGTACTCTATACATCCGTGTCTTTGTTTGTAATTATGGAGCACCCTAGCTTGAGTCAATCGAGCTCTACTTTTGCTACTTCGTGAATCTGGGCAGATTGTCAACTTGTTTGCAATTTTGCCAATGATGTTGTAGTTGATCCGTGCATGCTATGCTATTGTTCTTGCCATTTCTAGCTTGAATTTTGTGCCTTCTTGATGGGTATATGCTTGTCTTGCCATGACTTGCACCGTAGTGAGTGCATCGAGCTCGTAAACATGCCTACTTGAGTTATATTTCAGCATGTGTCAGTTTTTCACTAAGTCTGAAAACTGATTATGTTTTTGCTATGTTCACATGCTTGCAATTGTATTTTCTAATCCATTTTGGCTCAAGGTCACTAAGGGACTTTTGTTAAGCTATTTGAGTAGCTCCATGCCATGCTTTACTTTGCCATGTTCAGGTCCTGTAGCATGTAGTTTTGTTGCTCCGAAGAGTGCTACCTGATCTGAAATTCCAAACAAGTGTTAATTTCACTAAGTCTGAAATCTGTTTGCCATATGCATTTTTGCCATGCTTGTTTGAACCTGTTAATGGATGAATTGGCCGTAGCTCAGTGCTAGACTTTTGTTAAGAGTCTTGTGTGCATCCCTGCCATGTATTTTGTTGTCATGTTTGGGTGTTGTAGCATGTTCACCTTATTGCATTTAGATGGCTACTTGCTGTAAATCGCAGACCGGTGTCATTTTTGAATCGCTTGCCATTTCCAAACCGTAACTCCGATTCCGGCGTTCTTTATATCGTTTTCAAGAAATTTCATCTCATCTTTCCAGTGGCACACTTGGTTTTCCAAGTTGAGGCCAGGTTCATGCATTTCCTGTCATATCTTGCATTTCAAATCCCGCATCGCATCCCGCATAGCATACCATCTTTGCATTGCGTTGTTTGAGTTTGCACGTGGTTGATTATATCCTTGTTGCTTGTTTGTCTTGTTTGGGTAGAGCTGGGAGATGATTCGCTAACGAGGAGCCCGTTGAGTTTGCTTTCGAGGATCCAGTCAACTCTGACAACTGTGCAGGCAAGATGATCATACCCTCGAAATCACTACTATCTTTGCTATGCTAGTTTGCTCGCTCTTTTGCTATGCCATTGCTACGATGCCTACCACTTGTTTTCAAGCCTCCCATATTGACATGTCAAACCTCTAACCCACCTTGTCCTAGAAAACCATTGATTGGCTAGGTTACCGCTTTGCTCAGCCCCTCTTATAGCGTTGCTAGTTGCAGGTGAAGATTGGAGGCCGTTCCTTGTTGGAACATTTATTTACTTGTTGGGATATCATTATATTGCCATGTTATCTTAATGCATCTATATGCTTGGTAAAGAGTGGAAGGCTCGGCCTCTCGCCTAGTTTTTTGTTCCACTCTTGCGGCCCTAGTTTCCGTCATATCGGTGTTATGTTCCCGGATTTTGCGTTCCTTACGCGGTTGGGTTATAATGGGAACCCCTTGATAGTTCGTCTTGATTAAAGCTTTTCCAGCATTGCCCAACCTTGGTTTTACCATTTGCCACCTAGCCTTTTCTTTCCCTTGGGTTCTGCAGACTCAAGGGTCATCTTATTTTAACCCCCCGGGGCCAGTGCTCCTCTGAGTGTTGGTCCAACCGAGCGATGTTCGGGGCTACCAGGGGCAACTCTGGGCTGGCCTACCCGACGTCTGGCTCATCTGAGTGTGCCCTGAGATCGAGATATGTGCAGCTCCTATCGGGATTTGTTGGCACATTCGGGCGGTGTTGTTGGTCTTGTTTTAACCTGTCGAAGTGTCTTGAATTACCGAGATACCGAGTCTGATCGGAACATCTTGGGAGGAGGTCTATTCCTTCGTTGACCATGAGAGCTTGTCATGGGCTAAGTTGGGACTCCCCTGCAGGGATTTGAACTTTCGAAAGCTGTGCCCGCGGTTATGGGCAGATGGGAATTTGTTAATGTCCGATTGTAGATAACTTGAACCTTAATTAATTAAAATGAATCAACTGAGTGTGTTACCGTGATGGCCTCTTCTCGGCGGAGTCCGGGAAGTGGACACGGTGTTGGAGTAATGTTTGCGCAGGTGGTTCTCTAGTTTCTCGCTCGCGCTTTGCCTCCTCTTCTCGCTCTCTTTTGCGTATAAGCTAGCCACCATACTTGCTAGTCGCTTGCTGCAGCTCCACTCATATTTTACCTTGCCTTACCTATAAGCTTAAATAGTCTTGATCGCGAGGGCGCGAGATTGCTGAGTCCCTGTGGCTCACAGATTACTATTACACCAGATGCAGGGCCTGATGATTCCGCTCTAGGAGACGCGTTTGAGCTCATGTGGGAGTTCGACGAAGACTCTCAACGTTACTATGTTTCCTTTCCCGATGATCAGTAGTGGTGCCCAGTTGGGGGTGAACGGGACCGTTGTCGCATGTTGGGTTCTCTTTTATTTTGGCGCCGTAGTCGGGCCATGAGTGTTTCGATGATGTAATGTTATTTATGTACTTGATTGACGTGGCGAATGTAAGCCAACTATGTTATCTCCCCTTTATTATTCGTATTACATGGGATGTTGTGAAGATTGCATAACTTGCGACATATGCCTTCAATGCGATTATGCCTCTAAGTCGTGCCTCGACACGTGGGAGATATAGTCGCATCAAGGGTGTTACAACCTGCTAATCATACCCACAGAGAATGTTGGGTCTTCAAGCAGTCCGGCAAGCTCAACGCCGTACACAAGGGGGAGGATACACCAAGTGAAGACGAGGACGAGCCTCCCAAGCAAGACACTGGGGAACAAAAGAAATTTCCACCAAAAGTCAAAATAGTAAACGTGTTACACGTGATCAAGGGAAAAAACAATGCGGCACTCCCAAGAAAATATACCCAAGTGCCTGTCACTGCGAAGTCCTGCCACTGGTCTTCTCAACCAATCACTTTCGACCATCGCGATTACTCAGCAAGTATCCGGCGCGCAAGATGGGCTGCCCTGGTACTAGACCCAGTAATTGGCGGATATCACTTCACACGAGTCTTGATGGACGGTGGCAGCAATCTAAACCTAATATATCAGGATACAATCCGCGGGATGGGATTAGACCCAACAAAAATTCGCCATAGAAATACTACCTTTAAAGGAGTAACGCCAGGCCCAGGGGCTCGTTGTACGGGCTCCCTCCTACTACAAGTTATATTCAGCTCCCCGGATAACTTCCGTCGCGAGCATTTAACCTTCCACATCGCTCCGTTCAAAAGTGGCTATCAAGCACTGCTCGGACGCGAAGCTTTTGCTCGCTTTAATGCAATACCACACTACGCCTCCCTCACACTCAAGATGCCCGGTCCACGTGGCATCATTTCAGTGAACGGAAATATCAAGCGATCTCTGCACGCCGAAGAGAGTGGCAGCCGCACACTAAAAACGCCCGGACCAGCGAAAGCATCCAATAGGTCGTCAAGACCTCAGACACAACTAATCAAGTCCGGCGCCGCTACTTATACCTAATAAATGGTCACACCCCTATTTGTCAATACAAGGGGCTCAACGCGCGCAGACAAGGGGCAATTTCTTCTAATCTTGAATCATACATGGTTTCTTTAAAAAAACTATCTTTTTGCGCGAAACTTTTTCACCTAAATTCCTCTCTTTTACAGATGACCATCGTGCTACACCCATCCAGGATACGGCACAACGGAGACACAGGCACAAACATGTAGCAGGGACCCCTCCAAGGATTCTTTTTAGATTAAGACCCTGCGTAAACCTTTTTTACTGTCTCTTGTTGATACATATCCACCGTTGAGAGGGATGCCGATGTCTTGGCATGTGGCCACGCCAGAACAATGCACGTACCTGGACACAAGGGGCTTCTTACAAAGGCCATTATTGGCCCGGTTTATACCACAAAGACTGAATACCTTAGGGAGTGTTCGGCGTCGCGAGTTTGGCCCTATATGCATCAGCTCCGAACCATTGTCTTTGGTCAAATGTTGGGTTTGCCCGGCTCTTGTGTTTTGGTGCCTTACGTTCCGCTTTACCGGTTAAGGTAGCACCAGGAGAACTACTGCGATTGTGCCCTGGTTCATCCGGACGAGCACCTCAGTAGAGAAAGCCGAAAACTGACTGTCATGATATAGCGTGAGACTGGTCAACCACTCGATGACCTATTGGAATGTTAGAATTCCTCCGCCTTAACGAAGGGCCGTTTTCCGGCCAGGCATGTACGCCCCCCGGGATCGGGAGAGTGCGGAGCCACCAGGGGCTATCTAGTAGCCCCACTGTCAAGCTCCTATGGCTAAGTGAAAGTGCTAAAGCATTATAGTCCGGTTGCCTCGCTCGCTCTGCTATCACCTCCTTAATAGGACCAAGATGTTGGGTTAAGTGTGAACGCGTGTTTTTTATGAGCACCTCCGCATTATATGCGTGGGGGTTGAAGCCGACGGCTGCAATCTTTCAGGTTCTACACAGGTATACATAAACGGCCGCCCAGGAGGCATCATACTACTTTCAGGCAAAAGTATAAAAATAGCCTTATAAAAATTTATAAAAGCATTTCGCTTACAATGAGATTACATATCACTCAAACATAATATTTTTTGAGCACTGGGTCTCTATCAAACGAGCACCCTCAAGAACTTCTTCAAAGTAGTGCTCAGCAGCCATTCGGCCTATGGTCGAATCCCGCGCTGCAACAGTGGTAGCATCCATCTCCGCCCAGTATGCTTTAACACGGGCAAAGGCCATCCGTGAGCCCTCTATGCACGCCGACCTCTTCATCGCATTAATGCGTGGCACCACGTCAAGGAACTGCTGCACCAAGCTGAAATAGCTGTTCGGTTTTGGCCTTTCCGGCCATATCCACAACAGACCGCATGGCGAGTCCGGACAACCTATTCAGTTCGGCCCATTTGGCTAATTGGTCAGTCAATGAAAGCGAATGCTCGGGAGAATGGAATTGTGTCCAAAACAGCTGGTCCACTTCACGGTCCGTCTGACCTTGGAAGTACTTGGCCGCATCGGCAACGCTCACCGCCAAATCCATATACACATCCTCCAAACTCCACAGCCGATCCAGAGAGGCATACCGTGGATCTCCGAACTTCCTCCGCAACATAAAAGATTTCCCAGCCACAATATCCCCGGCTTCCCGCAGCTCCTCCTCCTTCTCCCTCATAGCAGAGCGGATGTCTTTTCTCATCGCAGCAGCCTTCTCAAGGTCCGATGCCTTCGCTAGGTTTTCCTTTTCAAGAACCCGGCAACGGTCGGCAGCGGCTTTTAATTCTATGGCCATCTTGGCCATCTTATCTCGGCTCTCGCCATGCGCGGCCTTCTCGGCTTTCAACTCTTCGGCCACCTTCAAAGCAGCCGCATTACCAACCCTCGCTTGTTCCTTGGCTTGGGCAAGTTCTGCCCGCAAGGCTTCAACAGTGGCAGCTCCATCTGCAGTCACAACATATTAAAGATACTGGCATCATGCTGCTCTTACTATGTGACGTTTACCAGATAATGACACTTACCCTGTGCCTCATTAAGCCTTTTGTTAACAAGCTCGATGTCGGCGTCTGCCGCATCCAACTGCCATTTTAAATGGGAAAACTCGCTAGTCCGGCTAGCCACCGGAGCTTCCATCACCTGCACATAGAGGTAGTTTGGTTATTACTTGGGAGCATGATCCTCTGTTCGTCGTCGTTTCCGACGACAACCAGAGTCTCAGGGGCTACTATCTACACAGGGCACACCTAGCATGTGCAGGACTATCATACATTATTTTACGTACCTCAAAGCCTGTCAGTAGACTCATAAAAGCTTCATGCAATCCGCTTTCGGCAGACGCGATTCTCTCCACCACCGTATTCATCAGCATACGGTGTTCATCTGAGATGGCCGCTCGCCCCACCAACTCCCTCGGAACATCCGATCGCACACTAGATGGTGCCGGACTCTTTTGTCTGCTCTCTTCGGGATCCGGACACTGGGAGCTTCGAGGGTCAATGGGATTATCTTCTGACCTCACCGGACTCGGAGAGGCCCTCCGCGATGACACTTCGGGGTCGCCCGCTTCCGGAGCGGAGGAGTCCGGAGGAGGCGTTTCGCTCTCCATCATCTCTGGAAGAAGATCCCCCGAAGACGAGCTCATTTGAGAGGGGCTAAGGCCCGAACTGCAAAAGATATATGCGGTGGTTATTTTCTCAGAAGAAAAAGATGGCATACCTGTGCTATTAAAGTATTTTGGGTCACTTACGACTCACGGGAGAATTGATCCCCCCGCGGACTTTGTGCGGCAAAAGCACCCCCCAAGGTAGGACCCTCTGTGGGAGACTTCTTCTCCCGTTTGGAAGCTTCGGCTTCCGAATCCCCAGGCGCAGTCCTTTTCCTCCTCCGGTCGTCTTCCTTCATGGAGATGCTCGCTCCCTCGGTTAGAATGGGCAGCGTTGGGGGCCTGCGTCCTCCCGTATTATCCTCCCCAGTATCTTCCTTCAAGGGCTCCGGGCAAGGTGCGACCTGGAGCATCTTTTCCAATACCGGACTGTCCAAACCCTCAGGGAGGGGGGCCGAACACCGAATCAACTTCGCCTTTGTTAGCCAGTCCTGGTCAAAAAACAAACTCTCAGAAATAACTTCGTAACAAATGAGAGATAGTATGTTCGGCCGGAAGATTCCTTACCTGTTCGGCGGCGCGGTTACTGCTTAGGCCCACGTCCTCGATGATTTCCGGACACTCTACCTGAGGTCCGAAGAATGACTTGTACATCTCCTCGTGCGTCAGGCCAAGGAAATTTTGAATAACACGCGGTCCCTCGGGATTGAACTCCCACAAGCGAAGGGGCCGGCGTTTGCAAGGCTGGACTTGACGAACCAGCATAACTTGTATTACCGCAACCAAACTAAAATCTCCATAGAAGAGATCTCGAATGCGGCTTTGCAGTATAGGCACGTCCTTGGCTGGACCCCAGCTCAGACCTCTGCTAATCCATGACATCAGTTGTTGTGGAGGGCCCGAGCGAAAAACAGGGGCGGCCGCCCACTTGGCACTTCTAGGAGCCGTGATGTAGAACCACTCATGTTGCCACAATTCAGACACCTCTGGAATGGAACCTTTGGGCCATGGAGCTCCCATCATCTTGCGTATTGAGGCACCTCCGCACGCCGCATGTTGCCCCTCGATCATCTTCGTCTTTACTTCAAAGGTCTTGAGCCACAGGCCAAAGTGAGGGGTAACCCGGAGGAAGGCCTCACACACGACAATAAATGTCGTGATATGAAGAAAGGAGTCCGGAGCTAGATCATGGAAATCTAGCCCGTAATAAAACATCAAACCCCTGACGAAAGGATCCAGAGCAATGCCTAGACCTCGGAGGAAGTGGGAGACGAACACGATGTTCTCGCTGGGTTCGGAGGAGGGGACGGCCTTCCCTCGGGCAGGCAGCCGATCCGGAACCTCGGCGGTCAGATATCTGGCCTCCCTCAACTTTTTGATGTCTTCTTCTGTGACGGAGGAAGGCATCCATCGGCCTTGAAGGCTAGATCCGGACATGATTGAAGGTTCGGAGCACCTGACCTGAACTTTGGGTGTTTGAGCTCGAGGTGGGGGAAGGATTCGATTGAGCATGGGAGGGAAAAAATAAAAACCTTGCCCCTTTATAAAGAGGGTGAATATCAAGCGTCCTCTCCGTGGCCGTTTGGACTTGCCTATAGTCTGGGAGTCCTAGAAGCGGTTGGGTTACCCACGCCCGTATTGATGAGAATCCCGGAATAAGGGGACACGATCTCTGCTTTAACAAGACGTGCCAAGGAAACTGCCTCGCATGACACACTGAGATGGGACAATAAAACGGAATACGTCAGCAAATTAGATTTGTGTAAATATTATTCTCTCTATGGCAATATGTGGAAACTTATTTTGTAGAGTCGGACACTATTCTTCGTGTTCAAAATCTTCTATGAAGTACTTGGAGGAGGAACCCGCCTTGCAATGCCGAAGACAATCTGCGCGCCGGACTCATCGTCATTGAAGCCTGGTTCAGGGGCTACTGAGGGAGTCCTGGATTAGGGGGTGTCCGGATGGCCGAACTATACCTTCAGTCGGACTCCTGGACTATGAAGATACAAGATTGAAGACTTCGTCCCGTGTCTAGAAGGGACTTTCCTTGGCATGGAAGGCAAGCTTGGCGATACGGATATGTAGATCTCCTACCATTGTAACCGACTTTGTGTAACCCTAACCCTCTCTGGTGTCTATATAAACCGGAGGGTTTTAGTCCGTAGGACAACATACAGAACAACAATCATACCATAGGCTAGCTTCTAGGGTTTAGCCTCTCTGATCTCGTGGTAGATCTACTCTTGCACTACCCATATCATCAATATTAATCAAGCAGGACGTAGGGTTTTACCTCCATCAAGAGGGCCCGAACCTGGGTAAAACTTCATGTCCCTTGCCTCCTGTTACCATCCGGCCTAGACGCACAGTTCGGGACCCCCTACCCGAGATCCGCCGGTTTTGACACCGACAACCGTGTTTAACTCCCGCATTGCGTAATGTGCGACTGCCCAAGGATTTCAAGGGACCTCGTAAGGTACCAAATTACACCGCCGATTTGCAGCCAAAGGCGTGGGTGGAGAGCTATGAGATGGCAATGGAGATGTTAGATGTGGATGAGGCGGTGTGTGCTAAATATTTCACCATGATGTTGGAAGGAACAGCTCGCACTTGGTTGAAGAGCTTGCCGACCAACTCTATTGGATCATGGGCCGAACTGAAGCACCGGTTTATCCAGAACTTCAAGGATACGTGTAAGGAGCCAATGTCGATTGTAGATCTGGCCACTTGTGTCCAAGAGGAAGGAGAGTCCATGACCCATTGGGTCAAACGGGTCTCGGCGATTTTGCATTCATCAGATCGTATCAATGCAGACACCGCAGTGTTAATGTTAGAGGGCAATTGCCGTTTCAAGCCGTTGAAACAGAAGTTGGGAAGGCTCAAACGTCACTGCAATGACATGTCAACACTCATGGCCGCTTTGGTTAAATATGCCAATTCAGATAATACCAAGGATCCGGATTCAGAGGAGGACAAGCCGGAGAAGGGAAAGAAGAACGGCGGGGCAAAAGGGCAGCACCACAACCAAGGAGGCCATGCGAATAATGGTAAGCGTAAAGCGGATAGTTCGGACTTGGTGGCTAACACAAATATGCAGCATCACAAAGGTAAACCGCCCCAGCACGGTGGAGGGATGAATCTGGAGCATTTGTTAAACCAACCCTACCCGAAGCATGGAACCAAGGACGCCCCTTCCACACATCTTTGGAAGGATTGTCACATAATGAGGGAGTTCAAAAACTCTGATCTATACCGGTATGATCAAGATCCGCCGGGCGGTTCAGGTCCAGGTTTCCATGGGGACGGCGGTTCAACCTCCGGATTTCAGAATAACCAGGGCCATCAGAGCAACCATGGTAATAACCAGCAGAATAACCAAGGGAATCAGCAACAGTCAGGTTACCAAAGTCACCCCAAGCAGTTGAGCAGCGGACAGTATCATGTGTTCACTACTAGCCTGTGCAAGCGGGATCGGAAGCTTCACAAGAGGGCAGTTAATACTATTGAACCGGCCATACCACGTTATCTACGATGGTCGGAGCAGCCCATTGTGTGGAGAAGAGAGGATCACCTGCCCCGGGTTGACAATCCGGGTCAACTAGCCTTGGTGGTACCACCTAAGGTGGGGGGCTATAAGTTTACCAAGGTTCTAATGGATGGAAGGAGCAGTATCAACATCTTGTACTATGAGATTTTCCGTCGCATGGGGTTGACAGATAAGAATCTTAAACCGTCAAACACTATTTTTCATGGTGTAGTACCAGGTAAATCGGCATACCCTGTTGGAAAGATTGCTTTGGAAGTCGTGTTTGGAGATGAGCATGATTCCAGGTCTGAAACATTGACCTTTTAGGTGGTGAAAATCCAGAGCCCATATCACGCGCTATTTGGACGGCCGGCTTACGCGAAATTCATGGCGGGACCCTGTTATGTCTATTTACAGCTCAAAATGCCGGGTTATAAGGGGACAATCAAAGTACATGGAAGTCGAAAGATTGCTTTGGATTGCGAGGAAGGTGAAGCGGCCTATGCTGAATCGGTTTGTGCTACAAAGGAGCTGAAATTCTATAAGGACAATGTTGATCCGGCAGACATGACCCCTCTGAAGAAACCCACAACTGAGCATGACCCGGCCCTGACGTTTAAACCGGCTAATGAGACTAAACTCATTGACTTCGTCCCTGGTGATTCATCCAAGCAGTTTAGTATCAGTGCCAATCTGGATCTGAAATAGGAAAGCGCACTCATCGAGTTCATCCGTGAGAATCGGGACATCTTTGCATGGAAACCTTCTAACATGCCAGGTGTACCGAGGGAACTCGCTGAGCACACTCTCAATATTGATCCTAAGTTTAAACCGGTCAAGCAGTACCTTCGCCATTTTAACAAAGAAAGACGCAAGGCCATTGGTGAAGAGGTAGCTCGGCTACTGGCAGCTGGGTTTATCGTCGAAGTGTTTCATCCCGAATGGTTGGCTAATCCGGTGCTTGTTCTTAAGAAAAACGGCACTTGGCGTATGCGTGTGGACTACACTGATTTGAATAAGGCCTGCCCGGCAGATCCTTTCGCTCTCCCGCGTATTGATCAGATCATTGATGCAACGGCGGGTTGTGAGCGCCTGAGTTTCCTGGATGCTTATTCAGGTTATCATCAGATTAAAATGGCAGTTAAGGACCAGGAGAAGACAGCCTTCATCACTCCCTTTGGAGTCTTCTGCTATGTTTCTATGCCCTTTGGGCTCAAGAGTGCCCAAGCAACCTACCAGCGTTGTGTGCAAAATTGTCTTCCCAAGCAGATCGGGCGTAATGTTCATGCCTATGTGGATGGTATTGTGGTGAAGTCCAGGAAGCAGGAAACCTTGATAGATGATCTCAAGGAGACGTTCGACAATCTTCGGGTTTACAAAATGATTCTCAACCCAGACAAATCCATTTTTGGTGTTCCGGCAGGCAAACTCTTGGGCTTTCTTGTGTCCAACAGAGGTATTGAGGCCAATCCGGAAAAAATCAAAGCAATCACATCCTTCGCTAAACTGGCGTGTATCAATGATGTTCAGCGTCTGGCGGGCCGGATTGCAGCCCTCAGCCGGTTTATCAGCCGTTTGGGAGAGAAGGCGATTCCCCTGTATCAGATGTTGAAGAAGACAGATAAATTCGTCTGGAGTGACACTGCCAATGCGGCATTTGAGGATTTGAAGCGGCAGCTGGCTGAACCGCCAGTCCTCGCTGCTCCGGTTGATAATGAGCCTCTATTGTTGTACGTGGCTGCCAATGCCCGAGCAGTCAGTGTGGCGATTGTGGTTGAGCATAAGGAGGCTGGAAAAGAATATCCGGTTCAACGACCAGTTTATTATATCAGTGAGGTACTGATCGAATCAAAGCAAAGATATCCGCATTGGCAGAAGCTAGTGTATGGAGTTTTTATGGCAAGTAGGAAGCTCAAGCAATACTTTCAAGGCCATCCTATCACAGTGGTTAGTTCTGCTCCCTTGGGCGATATAATCCAGAATAGAGAAGCAACTAGCTGGGTTGCGAAGTGGGCAACTGAGCTTGGTCCCCATGGTTTGAAGTATACGCCCCGAACAGCCATCAAATCTCAGGCGCTTGTTGACTTCATCAATGATTGGACCGAGTTACAGGCACCAGAGGACAAACCGGATAATACATACTGGGCCATTCATTTGATGGATCCAGGCAGTTGAAAGGCTCGGGGGCTGGGGTTGTCCTCACTTCCCCTCGAGGAGATAAGATTTGTTATGTTCTCCTCTTAATGTTTCCTTGTACTAACAATGCAGCAGAGTACGAGGCCTTACTCCACGGCCTTCGTGCGGCTAAGGAAATGAACTTAAGCCGGGTTTGATGCTTTGGAGATTCTGATCTGGTGGCTCAGCAAGTTTCTGGTACTTGGGATTCTAAGGACCCACTCATGGCGGCTTATAGGCGCGAGGTGGATATTGTAGCAGGTCACTTTAAGGGTTATCAGGTGGAACACATTGACCGGTGCAAGAATGAGGAAGCAGATGCTCTAAGCCGGCTGGGATCTCAGCGTAAACCAGTACCACCCAATACCTTTCTAGATATCTTGCATAACCCATCTGTAAAGTTGCCTACAGAAGAGGATTTAGCTGTTCCTGATCCGGAGGCCCAGTTGGTAGCCGTTTTACATGCCACTCCAGATTGGACGGTTCCATATTTGGCGTATCTGAACCGGGGCGAATTACCAAATGACGAACTTTTCGCCAGACAGATAGTCCGATGGTCCAAGTCTATGGTTGTTCACAATGGAGAGTTGCACCATTCTAGCGTTTCAGGCGTATTCCAACGTTGTGTTTCTCCTGAAGAAGGACAAGAGATTCTACGTGAAATCCATGAAGGGGATTGCGGTCACCATGCCGGTTCAAAATCCTTGGTGGCTAAAGCTTTCCGACACGGGTTCTACTGGTTGACAGCTCATTCTGATGCGGAAGACTTGGTAAAGCGGTGTGACGCTTGTCAGAAATTTTCACGTTGAGCTCATGTTCCGGCTCAAGAGTTACGCATGATTCCCATCACTTGGCCATTTGCTACTTGGGGGCTTGATATGGTTGGACCCTTTAAGCGCTCCAAGGACAAGAAGACCCACCTGTTGGTGGCGGTTGACAAGTTCACCAAATGGGTTGAAGCGGAGCCCATCAGTAAATGTGATGCAGCCACGGCGGTTCAATTTCTCAAAAAGATTATTTTCTGTTTTGGCTTTCCACACAGCATCATCACAAATAATGGTACGAACCTTTCTAAAGGTGAGATGGAGGAGTTTTGCCAACGAGAGCACATCCGGCTTGATGTAGCATCAGTGGCTCACCCCCAGTCTAATGGTCAAGCTGAGAGGGCGAATCAAGAAATCCTGAAGGGTATCAAGCCTCGACTTATGGTCCCTTTGAAGCGGACGCCGGGTTGTTGGGTGGAAGAATTACCATCTGTGTTATGGAGTATAAATACCACCCCAAACTGATCTACGGGATATACGCCTTTTTCATGGTTTACGGGGCTGAGGCTGTCCTCCCAAGTGATATTCGTCACGACTCGCCCCGGGTTGCGAATTATGTTGAAGCGGACAATGAGCAAGCACGCCAAGAGGCGCTGGACCTGTTAGATGAGAAACGGGACATGGCTTTGGCTCGGTCAGCGGTTTATCAACAAGACCTGCGGCGTTATCACAGCCGCCGGGTTAAGACAAGAACCTTTCAAGAAGGTGATTTGGTACTTCGGCTCATTCAAGACCAGACTGATATGCACAAGTTATCCCCACCTTGGGAAGGGCCCTTTGTGGTCAGCAAAAATCTGCACAACGGATCATACTACCTCATTGACGTTCGAGAAGACTCACGTAGCTCTGAGGAGGAGACCCGGCGGCCATGGAACATAGCTCTCCTACGGCCTTATTACACTTGAAGCCACAGGCTTTTCTTATGTACATATTTCAACAATGTATATATTATGATCAATTTAATAAACCGGCATGCTTGCTATTAAGCAGGATCTCCGCCATTTTTTCTTTAAATATCTGTTAACTTGGGGGCTTCAGCTAATAAAGCCAAGTACTACCTGTTAGCCCGGCTACCATGCCACCACCTAGCTTGGGAGCTTCACACCCAAGGGGCCAAAGAGAGTTTGACTGCTCAGAGCATGACTCAAACATAGGCACCCATTGAGCACAGCTCACAAAGTTACTTGGGGGATCTTTGTGTCAAATACCAAAGAGTTTGAAAGGACCCTTGTAGCTGGGTATCGACCCACGGCTTGGAAGCCTGGTGTGTTCACCTAAAACCCCGGGTTAACCTGCCTTCATCAAGTAAGCCACTCCTATCCAGGTAATCCTGGCACGACCAGTCGAACGTTTGACAGGTACCCTCATTGAGACCTTGAACTTGTCAAAGTTAAAACGATGATTGGTTAGTTGGAGGGCCATCTTAAAAGGCTTTGTCAAAATGGTTTAACTCAGTGGCCTGGCAGCCCATGAAAAGCCTCGATTTGGGCCTGGCAGCCCTTGAAAAGCCTTGACCATGGTTTTTGTTTGCTTCTTGCCAAGTTTTTGTTTTTTCGTAAGGTTTATGTTAAACCGGTGTTTCTTAACCTGGTATGGCTTACGGATCTTCTGTTAAAGCATACAATTAAAGGTAACCCGGCATCCTTCAAAACCGGTCTGGCTTTGACACCTTGTCTCCAGCAATCAGCCGGTGTTCATCACAACCCGGTTCTATATCATATATACCAGCATGGCATGGTGGAAGTTGGGTTTTCACCCTTCTTCAAATCACAATTGGTAAACCAACCGCAATGTTTTGTATCACAGGTATGATTTATTATTGCTGCAACCATAGTTGCTTACCAAGTTGTGTTGGGTATTTTGACCCGTCCGATGGTAAACCGCCCGGACAGATTTTTCTTATTCAGGCACAGGGATTGCATAATATTATGAAAATACATAAACCAGTACTGAAATTATCATGACGAATCAACACAAAGTGTATCCCAGTGCACGATGGCAACGGATTAAAGTATTTTCGCTAGCCTATTACAAGGCGCTTGAAGGCCCAAAAGTATGGTGTTTCCAACAGAACAAAGTTTATGTAGCATCACTCCGATTGCCGGATCAAGTCTCGTTACCACATTGATGCGAAGTTGATGGGTCATTTGGCGTCGGATCAGCCTCCTCCTCCCCACCTAGCGGCTGGAAGTTTGTGGTGGTCCAGTCAATCCGGGTTAAGGCCTGAAAGATAGCTTCCTCACTGATAAGTTCCGACGGATCAATGTCAGGGGCATAACTGTGCTTACGGATTGGCAGAATAAGATTTTGCGCCTCCGGTATGACAGCATTAACCCGTTTGTTGTTGGCATCATAATAAGACCAGTGAACAGTCAAGTTAGCATCTTCTGCCAGTTGACTCGCCAGAGGACGCATTTCCCTTGTCACTTTTTTAAGGGCTTCATCATCAAAATCTGCCCCGTTTTCTTGTGTGCTTGGAAAGCCTTTGGCAAGGTCAACCGGATCCAAGTCGGCTATCCACGCTTTGGCTCGGGTGAGTGCCACCAAAGCGCCAGCCCTGGCAGCAGATCGCATTACCTCTTCTATCTGTGCTGGTGCCATGGATAGCCTTGCCAGAGTGTCCTTGATCAGTGTTGGGGACGGATTGTCATAGGATGCTGCGCAGATAACCCGTTGAGCACCGGTGTATAGTTGTTCAAGCAGAGTATATGCTGCTTTCAGCTTCATCCGTACATCTGAGCCCAGATGAGTAATGCGGCTACCTGCAATGGTTTAAGAATTTCATATTTCAACCAGCACCTTACAAGATGGATATTTCAGATGCCTTGCTAGGAGTACTTACCAAATAATGCGGAGGTCATGGCGTTCACTTCACGCTTCAACCCAGAAAGCTCTTCTGCCACCGGTTTAAGAGCAGACTCGGCGTCTTCAGCCCGTTTCAGCAATGTACCCTTCTCAGTGTCCCAATTGGCACGTTCAGTCTTGAATTCTTCCTTCAGTCATTCCATGGAAGTTAAAGCGGCTCGAAGCTCATCTTTGGCTTTAGAAGATTCTTCTTGATGGGATTTGATACTCTCTTGAAGATCAGCAATCTGCGTCCATTGATGGTTTATATCAGCCTGCCACAATCAGAGGAGCATATCAATATTTTATCAAAAGTCCCGAGGATTAATACAAGTTTCAATCCTGGCACTTGGGGGCTAATGCGGATTGCTTCTTTCCTACTGCTTATTCAAAGTCCCGAGGATTAATACAAGTTTCAATCCTGGCACTTGGGGGCTAATGTGTATTTGTTCAAAAACTTAAAAGTCAACAATGTGCAGTTTGGAAGTTCAAAAGTCCCGGTTTGTCTTTACAAGCTAAACCTGCCCTTGGGGGCTACAAGATACAAGGCAGTGAAAATACAAAGATAAGGATGAAAATGTTTGCCTCATAGCATTCCTTCATCAGATTTACCAAGTCAGCCTCATTATCTCGGCTTGTATAAAGCCGGTTTAAGAATCCGGAATGAAGATCCTGGGCAGAAAGATTAGCATATTTTGACAAATCAGCTTCCATCTTCCCCTTGCCCATAGAAGTAAACTCATCCTTGGCGGTATGTTTTGCCAAGATAACTGGATTGCCCGGAGCAGTATAAGCAGTGCCAGTAACAATAACGTCATCTTCTTTGGCTGGGTTAGGAGTGGTAGCAGGGCTTGGCAGATTAGCAGTTGACCTTAGTGGATCAACAACCGGACTTGCAGGTATAGCATGTGGACTTGAGGTGCCCTCATGTGTGGCCGGATCAGCTTCCCGCGGATCAGCGTTGTTAGTTGGCTCCGGCAGGACAGAATCATCCATGATATTATCAAGATTTTTATCAGGATTTTCAGGAGTTTCCTCCGGTTCAACTTCGCCGGTAGGGGCACTGGTCTTGGCTTTCTTACTCAGACGAGCTTTAGCACTAATATTAAAACAAGGATTAGCATGATTAACCGAATTATGAAGGAGAAGGGAGGGCTGCATGTTTACCCAGGGACGGTTTTCAGTGGAGGCAGATGAGTGGTTGATGAACCGCCAGACGAATTAGAAGATACCTGGTAGTTTGAATCAGATGGATTGAGAGGGCATTGGAAGAAACCTTTCAAAAGGTAACGTTTTTCAGGAGAACAAGCAACCTCTGGACGACGTTTCCGGTTTGGTGTATGAGGTAATCCGGAAGAAGTGACCTGTTGACCACTGTGCCGGGTTGTGCGACGCCCTTCGGTTTGTTGTGTCTTCAAAGAAAGTTTTTGATCCAAATGAGCAACAAGGTGAGAGCATTTCACTTTCCGAACTGCACGGCGAAATCGTTGAACCGGCACAAGTTCTGAGTCAAAAAGACAAATTACCTCAACATGATCTGCATGGCTGGCCTCCGCATTATCCTGGGAGTAATCATTATCAGTAAAATATATGAATAAAAGTCAAGGGAGTCAAACTTTACCTCTTCAGCTAAGTCACCGACATCCTCTGGTGGTTCCGAAGACTCAGCGGTTTTCTTTTTGGCAGCTCTCTTGATGACCTTGGTCTTAACACGAGGAGCCTTAGCTGCTTTGTCTTGAGATTTCCTTTTCCAGACGGAGCTACTGGCTTGCGAGATTGCACAAAGGGTTATTATAGCAGTGTTAAAGCGGAGAAGGATCAGGAAAAGTACAAGGTTAAAGTCTTTACTGCTGGCGGTTTGTTGCAGGCATAAAAAGGACGCAGACCAATTTGAGTACATACGGTGAGCGGTTCGTCAAGTATTTTCTTTACACCTTCAGTGACTTCATCATCAGTCAGTTCTATTTCATTAAACCGTTGTGGATTATTGGTGTTGCCAGTATATTCAAACATCAATCTGGAGCGGCGTCTTAAAGGTAGAATGCACCATGAAATCCAACAGCGGACGAGATCAACACCAGTTAAACCGTTGGCGAGGAAAGCCCGGAGTTTGGTGAGTTGAGGTGCATAGGCTTGTCGATCTTTGGCAGACAATCTCTGAGGTAAAGGGTGATTATTGCTGAGCCGGTGCGGATGGTAGCCCGGTAAAGGATTCTCTTCAGCACGGGCAGTATTCTGACAGTAGAACTAGGTTTGGTTCCAGTCTTTTGGATGGCTATGAAGTTTGGCGTGAGGAAATTCAACCTCTTTCCTCTTTTGGATCAACACACCACCAAGTTCAGTATTGGGTCCGTCAGAAAATTCAGTCCGGCGGTTTAAGTGAAAGAGATCTTGAAAGAGATCGACAGTTGGTTCTTCTTGCAGGAAAACCTCCCAGAATACATGGAAATCACATATGTTGGACAGAGAATTTGGTCCAATACCTTGAGGATGAAGTTGGAAGCTGGCAAGAACATCCCGGAAATTTTTTGATCCGGGAGGACTGAAACCTCGAGCTAAATGTTGCATGAACACAATCACTTCTCCATCTTGAGGCTCAGGAGGGCACTCAGGGCCAGGAACTCGCCAATGGAGGACATTTTTTGAAGCTAAAGCGCCTGTGGTGACATATCCATTGATTTGCATTTCTGTGATCCGAGATGGAACCCAGTTGCAAGCAGCAAATTGCTTTGTCATCTTACAAAGTCTGTAAAAGGAAAATGGACGGTTTACGATTGGCGGTTCAGATGTGTTTGCCAAATGTTAAACCGGCAATTCAAGGTATACATATGAAGTGAACCAGGCATTGCTATTCAAGTCTAGATGGCGATTTAAGAGAGGGCTAATGACATATGAAGGGTTATCAATTACTAAAGGTTAAACCGCCGTTGGGAGGCAGAACCCAATCTGAAAATTTGCTAAGTGTTGCGGAAACAAGTTTCACAAGATGGTGATATAATTTTGGATCTACCGTTGTTCAAAAAACAAATTTTTCTAAGCCTTACAATGGTGTTAAAGGAAAAGCAGAGAGAGTACTGATGAACACTGACGAACACCGAAGAAACTTCGAAACCCTAATGAAGATTTAACAAGTAAAGGAAAGGAGTATTTACCAGAGACACGCAGCGGCGGAGTATCTTAAGTGATCTGGTATGAACAGGATGATGCAGCGGCCTAGTTGGTGCAGACTGGAAGATCGACGACGGCGGCGGCGGCGATGCTT
Organism: Triticum urartu; assembly: GCF_003073215.2. Lineage (NCBI taxonomy): Eukaryota > Viridiplantae > Streptophyta > Magnoliopsida > Poales > Poaceae > Triticum > Triticum urartu. Next base: position 331,283,531 of record NC_053023.1, on the reverse strand, counting down.
GAGGTCTTCGGGTCGCGAGGAGGAAGACGATGCGAATAGGAAAGGGGGGAAATGGAATGCGCCCCGGTCTTATTTATAAGGGAAGTGGGATAAAATAGCAGGCGCGAAAATCGAGGAGTCGGGAGCGGTAAAAGAGGATGCAGCTGTCGCCTCGATCTTCAGGAATTAATTAAAGAGAAGGGAATCTTCATAAATCATTTTATACAGGGATGACGTCACAATGGTTTACTGCAGTGACAGAAGATGATGTCATGGCGGTTCACCAAAGTTCACAGGGAGAAGACAATATGGCGGTTTACGAGAATTGTCAGAAAATCAGGTAGTTTTTCTAAGGATTGAAGATTAACATGAACAAGTTCAAAATCAATCTGGGGCCTAATGTTGAGGATATAACCACTAAGGGTAAACCGCCTAGGAGGGGCCAGTTCACCTTCACCTATACTGAAGCCCAAGGAAACCTAGAAGATGGCGCTTTGCAGATAAGGCTTAGAGGCCCAGAGCCCGCAGGCGATTTAGGGCCCATGATAGTAAACCGCCATGATTGTATAAACTTGTATTATAAGATAGGAAAGAGGAGACCGAGGCGAACACTTGTATGAGCTAGCCTCGGGACTTTGTAGACCGGCCGGAGTCCTCTTGAGTATATGAAGGGGTGACCCGGCGGCGGTTCAAAGGGAGAGAACAACAACTTGAGAGCCAGACAAAGCGGATTCATTCCCTGGCCTTCGAACCCATAGCAATACCAATCACAACTAGACGTAGGCTTTTACCTTCATCGAAGGGGCCGAACTAGTATAAACTCTCGTGTCCCTTTGTCGGGTTTAACCCCTTCAAGATAACCCGTAGCGATGGCTCCACGACTAAGTCCTTTCACGAGGACATCTGCCGTGACAAACCCATGACATCTATCTCTCTTCTCAGCCAGCCAACGGACGCGCGGAGCCCATCATCTGTTTGCTCACATGTGGCCCCACATGTCAGTGAAAACGCAAGAGGACCCACTGAACCTGCACATCTTTCACCTCGACGTGGTGGTGATGAAAAACAAATCCAAAAAAGATCTTCGGTGGCCGCTTTTGGAGTTACTCAAGAGTAGTAAGATTCTATTTACAGTTTAACCCAAGATGCACATCTCGTGGCTTCAACTACCACTCTATTTTCTTTCATGACACGACCTGGATGCTAGATGTCCCACGTGTCGGCAAAAGGAGGAAGAACCCGACCAAATCTTCGGTTCTGCTCTCGGATTAGACTAGTTGTGCTAACTTAAAAAAATTATTGTGTACTCCCTCCGTTCCAAAATACTTGACTTCCATTTGTCCAAAAATGGATGTACCTATATACTAAAACATGTCTACATACATATATATTTTGACAAATAGAAGGCATGTATTGTGCAATGGAGGGAGTAGAATGGATGCAAGTTTTTGTATTGGGAAGAAGAGTACATCCATATATTGATAGAGCGCAATTTAGTAGATGTTCTATCACTTTTAGCTAGCACAGAGGCTAGAGATGAGATTAGTGCACTTGTTGATACTCCTACTAGAATAGAGGCTAGACATGAGACTAGATGCGAGGAAGCAACGTCTACTTCTTTACACTCGAAGAAGAAAGAAGCACGCAAGATCGAGCCTCTACGGATCAACAATGAATGCATCGAGAAGGCACTAATCCAACTTACAGGAGTAGTAAAATGTATTCTTGTGGTTCTTGTTTTCTTTGGTCTTGCTTTTCTAGTCAAAATTATCGTTGGAGTTTGTGCAAAACGGAGGTGCATTTGGGGTCGTGCGTTGGAGTTGGCCTTACAAGTGGGACCGCAGTTAAGGAAACCGACTATCGGCAAACCCCCACCTCGCCCGCCGCGCGATGGCTGAAGTTAGAGACACAACGAGGTTGAAGAGATTGCTCTAGCACAGACTCCAAGAAATAATATGGTGTCAGATGGATGTCGTGGTGGTGGCGTGTGCCATACTCCTGGACGTGAATGCTTGTTCTGGCCCATGCCACCCTACTACTCCTACTACTTACTCCTACTATATAGTACTAGTATCGAGGATTCGAGGTGCTGGTTATGTATAGCGAACACATTAACATATGGCTACAGTAAAAACACCCGCCCAACGCGCGAAGCATGTGAAGCTAGTACAAATTTTGAGAAGCGACTCAAAAGCCATTCATAAATTTAGTAAGTTTATCACACGCATATCATTTTATTACATACAACAGGTCATCAACCCACACCGACAACGAGGATACATTATAAATACTAAAGTTTTCACCACACAACAAATAACAAGCAATGCAATGAACTTCAACTCAACCATTCCTCGGTGTTGGAAACGCTTGCTTTGAACCACAAGTGATTCTCTGGGCCGGGCCATCGATTGTCGATCTGGAAACCAAAGTAGGACTGATCATCCAGGCTGAAGCGGCCTACTATATCAGTACCAGGGTAGGGAACCACCCAAATGTCCGAGGTATAGACACAGTTGCTTCTCATAAATGTGTCAACAGCAGTTGGATTGCCTTTCACCATCATCGGATAGTTTTGTCCAAGGAAGAGTGAGTTTTCTCCAAGACTATCAATTCTGTGCCAAGGAGAAGGAGTTGGTGCTAGCACACTATATCCATCCCGAATACCATGCAACGGGTGTTGGAATAGGTCCGGAGAGTGCGACCATGCGAGACACCTGCTTCCTTAGCAGTAACATCATCAGTGGGTTGTATACACACAAGAAGAGGTGATCCATCGGAATTAGTTGCCAGGTGCCACAGAGTATATGGGCGCTGCTCGTCCTCATGCTCGTGATCATCACCATCGTCATCTCCCCCTTGGTTATAAATTTTTTCAAGTATAGGTGGTGGGATGTTCACAGGACCTTGGAAACACAAGAAGAAGATTAATTAGTAAAGGGAAACTTGCTAACCCGCATGCATGTGGATGAAACAATTATAATTATGGTGGAAGACAAACGTACCGAAACTATGAGGATCCCATGCAAAAACAGTGCCACTAGTGGTGGCAGCAAACACAAGGCCCTCATATTGAATTGCATCACAGTACTCATCCGTGTACAGAAACTGATTTTTGAGCAATGTCCTTCGAGTCGAACCACAAAGGACGGCAACAAGCTTGTCGAAGATAGCAACAACTTGATAGTTGTTGTAATTCCAAGAGCGGTTGGGAACTCGACAAATTGCTATCTTCCGTAGAAGACAGTCACAATGATCGTATTTGAACGTGCGTACAATACCGGTGTGCTCAACCTCTGGGCAGTGTGCTGAGATTTTTGGAAGTGGAACCCGGTCACGAGTGTAGACATTCACAAGTTCCCACTCGCACTTGGACCCAATGTAAACAACCCAATCTCCATTTGCGCCCGCCCAAGCCTTGCCCTCAAGCGATGGCATCTTAACATCATATGTATCATTATCAAGCGGCATCAACTGGCACAGGGCGAGGCCTCCGTCGTGCCGGCGCCAGTCATCAGGGTCACGGCGAAGAAGATAGGGGAGATCAAACCGCTCCTTGACTCTTGGGTTCTTTGTAATGATGTTATTAGTTGAGTCGAGAATGGGCTTGAACGAACCTGCCATGCTAGCCAAGGTGATGACGTCGCACCGATCAATGAGTTCCTCCACCACCTCATCTTTCAGATCGGGGCAAGAATAACGGGGTCGTTTCCGGCATGTTCCCTCCATGGAGAAGACGATCGAACAATGGCAGAAGAAAGGGTGAAGGGCTGAAGGAAAATGGAGGAGGGAGAGGAAGAGCGTGCGATGGCAGTTCCAAATCGAGAGGGAAAGGCGAAGAGTCGGTGGACGGTTGCGAGTTTGCCACGGTTCACGAAGAGGCGCCCCGGCCTACACATTCGTTCGGAAATACTCCTACTACTCGCCGTCGTCTCACTGATATGTTGGAACGGGACCACATGTCAATGAAACATGGTGTGTAACTTCTCGTGCAAAATGCGATCTGGCCGCGTTGGCCCGAGGTGACGCATTAGTTATCGACCTTTATTTTTTAATGGCGTGCCGATCAGTTTTGAAGCACGACTAACTGGTACTGTACGTCGAGAGGATGACAGCAGGGACCCACCAAGGTCATGGCAGTACGCAAGCAAGTGTCTCCTTATTTCAAGCCAATAAAAAAATGGCTCCTCCTAGTGGATTTCTGACATCTGGGTCCCATGCCATTGTCAACGTAGTCAATAAACAAGAGAATTGCACAACGAGCGGCTGACACCAGGGACCCAGCAGCTCGCCCAGTTATTTTTGTTTTGGGTTAATTTGATAAATGCCACTCCAAATCTAGGTATCCGAGAAATGCCACTGCAATTTCCAAACTTTGAAAAATGCCATTTCATGCCATTTCTAGTGGCATTTTTCGAAGTCTGGAGTGGCGTTTTTCAAAGTTTGCAAACTGGAGTGGCGTTTTTCAAAGTTTGCAAAAATTGCAGTGGCATTTTTCAAAGTTTGGAAATTGCAGCGGCATTTTTATGAATCTCCATAATTGGAGTGGCATTTATCTAATTTGTTTTTGAGACGGAAGCAGGGTGTCAACTGGGCTGTGCGGGACACTCTGGCCTGTCTAGACAGCCTTTTCTGTTATGTTTACCACAGACCAGCCCACTAGTTTTTTTTTCTTTCTGAAAATGGATAGCCCAATTCTTTTGTGATTTGTCAACTAAGTCGCTTTATCAGGCCTGTTGGGCTGCAAATCTTTCAAGACGAGGAGAACTTCATTCGGTCGGCCGAGAAAAATGGCCTATCGGTAATGAGAAATGGGTTGTACATTTTTAAAACACATCAAATCGGCAATTATTTTCAAATATATTTTTTTTCATTTCAAGATTTTAAATTGCATTGATTTTTATGCGTGGAAAATTTATTGGATTTTATATTGATATACATTTATTTTTAAAACTAGTCTGAATGTGACTCGAAATTTTGGGATTAAAAACAGTTCAGACCGCACCGATATATGCAAAATTTCGTATAATTTTTTAACCGTGGCCACAATATGGGCTGTAATGCTAACATAAAGAATATGGGCTCCAAAAAACCCGTAAGAATTAGCAAATGGGCTGTAAATTATTTAAAATAATGGAAGATGGGACGTATGCTATTTTCCATAGATTTGAGGCTTTCCACGGATGGCATGTATACTGTTGGATGCCCATCCAACGGCCGTCGTGCTTCTTCAATCTCTGCTCTTCCTGCTCCAGCCGCTCAAACAAGCGTCGGCGGGACTGCCTGCTCCCTCCTCCCCGCGGCCGGCTGTGCTACCGCGCAGGCCTCACCGCCCCACCGTACTCCCATCGCTGGCCTAGCCATCCCTCTACTCACCCACACCTGCTGTTATTCTCCGGCGACGGCAGACGAACTAGTAAACCCTCCTACAGTCATACTCCCCTCCGCGTGGGAAACAAAAACAACGGCCGAGTCTTCCCTGCCTCCATGTCGTTCCCATCCTAGGCCTCGCCGTCGTCCACCGCCCTGGTGCTCTCGGCGTGGCGTGGTCAGCGTGGTCAACGACTGACATGCATCTGAAGTGGACTGTACGTGGAGAGGCTGAAAGCTGGGTCCACGGCCGCACGCAAGGAAATGCCTCCTTATTACGTGCAAAATAATGATTTCCTCCACTTGACATCTGGGACCCACCGAAACGGCCTCTGTATTTCGTGAAAAAAACGTTACCGCCGCTGACAGCTCGGACCCACCAGCTATATCTTCGCACGCAAGGAAGTGCCTCCTTATTACGCACAAAAAAATGAATACTCCCCCTGCTAGCTGGGACCCAATATAGTGGGCCTGCTAAGTTGATGGGGATGAAGGGCTTTGTCAACTTAGTCAATATGCACGATTCTAGCTCGACTGACCGTACGATGTCCATCCAACGGCCGTAGTGCTTCTTCAACCTCTAGTCTTCTTGCTCCAGCTGCCCAAAGCAGCGCCGGTCGTGCCGCCTGCTCCTTCCTCCCGTGGCCGGCTGTGCTGCCGCGGAGGCCTCACCGCCCCCATACTACTCCCACAGCTGGCCAGGCCATCCCTCCACTCCACTCACACACCCCCCCCTGTTATTCTGCGGCGGCGGCAGCGCAGCCAAACCAGTGAACCCTCGTACTCCTCTCCACGTGGGCATCCACTGCCGCGTCTTCCCCGGCTCCGCATCGTCCCCTTCCTAGGCCTCGCCGTCGTCCACCGCCGTGGTGCTGTCGGCGCGGCGTGGTCAATGTGGTCAACGATCGAATTCCGTCGGAAGAATACTGTACGTGGAGAGGCTGACAGCTGGGTCCACGGCAGCCGCAAGGAAGTGCCTCCTTATTACGTGGAAAATAATTATTCCTCCACCTGACAGCAGGGACCCACCGGACGCCCACCAGTATATCGTGAAAAAACGTTTGCCCCTGACTGCTGGGACCCACCCGACGGGCCACCGTATTTCGTGAAAAAAAACGTTCCCCCTGCTGTCAGCTCGGACCCACCGGAAGTGCCTCCTTATTACGCACAAAAAAATGAATACCCCCTACTAGCTGGGACCCACCTTGGTGGGAGGCAGACTTGTGGGCCTACTAAGTTGACGGGGACGGAGGGCTTTGTCAACTTAGTCAATATGCACGATTCTAGCTCCAGTGACCGTACGATGTCCATCCAACGGCCGTAGTGCTTCTTCAACCTCTGGTCTTCTTGCTCTAGCCGCCCAAACCAGTGCCGGTCGTGCCTCGTGCTCCTGTCTCCGTGGCCGGCTGCGATGCGGCAGAGGCCTCACCGCCCCCTACTACTCCCACCACTGGCCAGGCCATTCCTCTACTCACCCACACCCCCTGTTATTCTACGGCGATGGCAGCCTCACACCGCAGCGAACCAGTGAACCCTCGTACTCCTCTACGCGTGGGCATCCACTGCCGCGTCTTCCCCAGCTCCGCGTCGTCCCCTTCCTAGGCCTTGCCGTCCTCCACCGCCCTGGTGCTCTCGGTGCAGCGTGCTCAAGGAACGGCTTCCATCGGACGTGGACTGTACGTGGAGAGGCTGACAGCTGGGTCCACGGCCGCAGCAAGGAAGTGCCTCCTTATTACGTGCAAAATAATTATTCCTCCACCTGACAGCGGGGACCCACCGGACGGGCCACCGTATTTCGCAAAAAAATGTTTGCCCCTGACTGCTGGGACCCACTAGCTACATCTTCGCACGCAAGGAAGTGCCTGATAGTCGGGACCCACCTGGTTGAAGCGTACGTAGCGTTGTCATTCTGGTCATGAACGTGTACGTACATATATACTGGTGGATGTAGATGCGCGCACATGTTATAGTAGAGGCGCGCACGTACATGTACACGTACGTACAGCGGCCAGGGTGCAAGAAAGAAAATACGGCCACGTATGTGTACATACGGGCGGGGTCTCAAATGCCTACTCGTGCATACGTATGGCCAGGGCTCGTGTACATGGCTGGGTCGGAACGGAGAAATAGCGTTGTCGTCGTGTTCATGGGGAGGCAACGGAATGCTTCGTGTTCATGGGGAGGCAACGAAATGCGTCGTGTTCATCGGGAGGGCTTGGATGGAACAGGCAATGGAAACAAGGCCTAGCGTACCACAGAACGGAGGAAACAGCCTTGTGTTCGACCGGCCACGTTCGAAACGGGATCCTGTTGATCGGGAGGGGTCTGGCGTACCACAAAACGGAGGAAATTGACCTCCTACGGTCGAAACGGGGGTCCTATTCATCGGGAGGGGTGTGGTGTACCGCAAAACGGAGGAAACGGACTTGTGTTGGAGTGCTACGGTCCAAACGGGGGTCCTGTTCATCGGGAGGGTGTGGCGTACCGCAAAACGGGACTCCATGGGATACTGTTCATCTCCACCATCGACCCCCTCCAGCCTCCACGAGCTACTGTTCATCTACCGTCGACCTCCTCCAGCCTCCACCTGCGACTGTTCATCCACGGGCTCCTGTTCATCCAGCCTCCACCGCGCGCTACTCCACCGGCTACTGTTCAACCAGCCCTCTCCATGGGCTCTTGTTCAACCACCCCTCCACGGGCTACTGTTCATCCTGCCCTCCACGGGGTGGACCTGTTCATCCAGCCCTCCATGGGGTCCTGTTCATCCAGCCCCAACCGGCTCGATCGATCGGGGTCCTGTTCATCCAGAGGCAACACCACGGGGTCCTGTTCATCCACCCCCACCGGGAACTGTTCATCCAAACCCCCCTGCAACGCTCACTGTTCATCCAGAGGCAGCATCGATCGGCTTCAGTTAGCAGCAGTATAGAAGGAATCGCTCGATCGGGTTCAGTTAACAGCCATCGATCGATCGCTCGGGTTCAGTAACGCGTAGCCTGCAGTGCAATCGCTCGGGTTCAGTTAGAGTCCAACGCCTCGCTCAGGTTCAGTTAGAGCCAACGCCTCGCACACATGCGCGTACGTGTACGAGAGAAGCGCGCATCGCTCGGCCCCCGACCTCCCACCATAACCGGGAACTCCCCGAAATTTTCCTCCCCCTTGCTTCTACCATGGTTTTTTTCATCATGGACGGCCCAAAGAATGTCATGCAGCTGCATCTCCGGCCTGCCCAGGACGAAAAGCCCATTTTCTGTCATGATTTTTTGTCATAGAAGTAGGAGCCCACCACATCTATGATGATACCGGGTTTTGTCACAATTATCGTCATAGAACTGTCATATGTATGACAGAAAAAAAATTCGTTCGGCCCAACATGTCACGGATGTGTCTTTTTTGTAGTGGAAGAAGGCGACGGGGCGACGAAGAACAAAGATGAATCAGGGGTCTTCATCGCCCTCGGGGCTGCCGTTGGGTTGGATCCAAGGAGACTGGATCCGATCTTCACTTCGGCAAGAGGACTTGGATGATATGGCCGAGTTAGGGCTGATCGTCCATAGTCTGCGCGTCTGCCGAGGGGGGAAACGGAGCTGCAGCCATGACCGGGTGAGTGTGTTCTGCTCGCCACTCATGTCGACCGAGGCTTCTCGCGTCCACCACACCCCTTCTTTCGAGGTTTCCTGAATTTCTTTGGTGCCCAACTCCACCATTTTACTCCCAATACCATCACATATCTTGATGCATTCATCTCCATGTGTGAGAATTTCCTGGGGTGCCGACCGCACTGGGGTCTTTTCAAGCACATCTTTACCATTCGATCCCAAACTGTGAAGAAAGCGAACTCGAATGACGAGAAGACCCGGTTATACAGATGTGTGGGGTCTGGGCATTCAGAAGAGGAAGAGGAGTTCTTTTCCCTCGATGACTCTTCGGAGTCGGTCAGGGGCTGGCAGTCGACCTAGTTCTACTACCAGGATATCGCGACCCCAGGCCAATCGACCGGGCTCCCCCTTTTCTCTTTTGACCGCATTCAAACTCCATCTTCATTGAAAGTGACCGCTGCGGAGAAGGCGGAGACAGGCATGCTAGTCGAGAAAGTAGTCCAACTGATCAACCAAGGTGTCACCGGTATGGACCTGCTCGAGGTGTTCCTCAGTCGGCGGATCCAACCTCTCCAAGCTCGTGACCACTCCATGTGGATGTACTCCGGGGCTGGTGACACTGCTCGGGTTCATCCGGAGGAGGTGGAGGCCAAAACAGTGGCCAAGTGGTTGATGGGTATCACCGGAAACAAGGACAACCCCAGGGGTGCTAGGAGAGTCGACCCTTTCAGCAACAGGAACCTGCTAGACAAGGTCTGGTCATCATAACTGAGTTTTTGAACGTATTTTCTGACTGACTGTTGATCCGAATGACTTATGATTGGTCCCTTGTTTTGCAGATCTACACGGAGATGTATTTAATGCCCAATGGTGAACAAGCTCTGGAGCAAGACCAAGAGGGCGAGGACAATGCCGAGGAGAGCGGCGAGTGGGAGTTCCCTGCTGATGATGATGAAGACGAGAGCGACGAGTCGGACGATGAGGAAGTTGCTGACTTGCCGCCTTGTTCTGAACATCAATCCAAGCTGCGCCATGATCCCGCGAGCAAGCGCGGAAAAGCTGTGGCGTCGAATGCTCCATCTCACAAGAGCGCCCGGTCCTCGACTCCAGAATTGACTGAGAAGGTCACCAAGCAGCCCAAAATTAATCCTTTGAAGACTCGGAAGACCTTGCCTAGAATCAAGATGGACGTCCCTATTGCCTCTGGGTAAACATTCTTCTCGTATTTTCTTGTTCCGACCGATTTCCTGTTCCGACCGGTTTTCTTGTTCTGACTGAGTGGATGATGAACCTGTATAGCCCGACCTCTGCTGCGACTGATATGGATATTGACAAGACTCCAGCCGACGAGGAAGCTGATGACGCCGTCACCTCCAAAGCCAGTAAGCCTGCCCGATTCGAATTCATTAGGTCGATTGGATGGTTTGTCAGTTATCCTTATGGCTTTCTCTGTTTATTGCAGTTCCACGAGACGTTGTTGTGCTCCCAGACGATGAAGAAGAAGTACCGCTGAGAGGGAGGAGGAGGAAGGACAAGGAACTGGGCGGGAAGGCGCCTGAAGTCCAGGTTCTTTGGTCAACTGGGACGCCTGGGACGACGGTCGAGCGCTCGACAGATCCAGCTCGAACCAACGTCACCTTCGATGTTCCGCTGTCGACTGATTGCCCCTCAGGATCAGCTGCTCAGACTTCTGTTGCGCCGATACAACTCTCTGCTTCAGATCCGGCGGCTGCTTCGATTGCTCTGCCTTCATCACTTTTTACTGCATATCAAACTCTGGACGATCCACCGGCTGCTGCCAAGGAAGCTCTTCTTCAGTTGAATCTTGTGATGGGGCAAATGAAAGTGGTGCATGAGGCTAGTCAGGTAGCCTTCAACGCCGAAGCTGCTCTGCAAGACAATGTCCAGGTTAGTTGATTTTCCAATCGACCGTATTTCTTGTCTGATCACCCACTGGGGTGTGGCTGTTTTGAAATTGTATGTCTCTTTGTGTCGATTCAAGCTGAATCTTTGCACTAGTGGGGCCACGCTGAGTGCACCCACTGGGTGTAGTCCCCGAGACCATAGTTGACTACGGGTAGTCGACTGTGGTCTGAGAATAGGAACTTTCTGGGCAAGCCATGCCCCCATTGTGGTCAGTTCGGCCATATGGGTTATAACAAGTGCCCATCATTTCAGCATACGAAATACAGTGTTAATTTATAAAGGAAGGGCAGACTGAAGATGGGCATACATGTCGGCTGATTCAAGTGTGTGAGGTGTGTCATTCAGCATCAGGGCGTCAAACTTAGACAGATCCATACTAGTAGCCCCAATATTACTACTGCTCACCTCACCAACAAGTATACTTGTTTTGATTAGACCTGGAGGACAACCAGCCTTATTATTAACTCAGATAACCTGAAGGTAATTTACACTATGCAGGATGGAGGACAATCAGCGGGTGCGGCAGCAGCAATCTTCGACGATTGTTTTCATTATGCTTGTGATTTTAGTATTACTAGATTCGAACATTGCAATAGAGAAGCAAATAAAATAGCTCATGAGCTTGCTAAATTAGCTAGATTTTCTTTGACTTCTGCCTGGTTTGAGGAACCGGTAGATGAGATTGTAACGATCCTCATGAACTACTAGTTCACAAACTAAAAGGAACGAAAAGTCTAACGCCCACACGTGTGGGAGTTAGCCAACTCGCACACACGCATCTGTAGCCGTCCAGTAGCTGCTGCATGAATCTTGACACGATCTGGCTGATTTCGTGTGTCACGTAGGACAAGTCGATTGTGTGTTGTGTAAGAGGGGTCGCCCGCATGCTGGTTTCCCCTCCGCGGTCAACGGTTGCCACTCAGGGGCGTGCGGTGGGACTGCGGTTGCGCCCGCACGCGTCGCCCGAATGCGGTTGCCGTCTAGCACGGCTCTCTACTTCACACCCCCATCGTGCGCGGTTCCATTTACTCCCCCCACTTCTCTACTCACCCAACCCACCATCCGCAACAGTTCATTCGATTGGAGGAGAAGCCGATAGGAGGAGGAGGCGGAAGAGTCGACGGCATTCGCGGCCGTCGGTGGGGCTCGCCAGACTAGAGAGTCTTCGCCGGAGTGCCCGTAGCTTGAAGGTAATGCTCCTCCCCGCGCTAACATTCCTCCCTGTATTTCCCCCTCTCCCCTTTGCGGTAGATTTCTCCGCTCGAGATTCATAGTGATTACGGCGTAATCACGTTGCTCCGGCGTTCCCGTCGGCGGCGGAGTCCCATGTTTGCCGTTTAGGATGGCATTGCGCAGGTTCGTCGCCGCCGCGGTGGCAGTGATGTCGGTGTGGCTCACCCTGTCCGCAACCACATCCGAGTGTTGCGGTTCGATTTGAGCCGGCATTTTTGTAGTTGTTAGTCATGCATTGCCTTGAAATGCTGTTGCCATTGGTGCAGGAAGTTTTTTGTTGGTTAATTTCAGGGTTTGATAGTTGGGATTGAACCCTAGATCTAGGTAGTTGTGTTTCAAAGTGAATTACAAAGGCAGCCATAGTAGTTCCAGGAACTGTATGCACTGGATGTCAACTAATTTTCTGATCAACCGTGTCAATTGCCACAAACATGCTTGCCATGTGGCAACTAATTTTGTGAACACACAATGGCTGTTGCCATCTTGTAGGCAGCATAATGAGGTAAATTCACTGTATTGTAGACTGAATTTGCGTTTTGCCTTTTGACTTGTGATATATGAACATACATGGCAACTCGTTTTTAATACGAGGTCATGGTGTGTGTTGCCAGATTACATGCTGTGTGGTGGATGTTTTATGCACTTTTTGAATTGTCCTGCACTTTTGGCATGGCAACTTGAACCTATCACACTTGCCTGTGAAGATATGGCAACTCATTTTTATATCAGGACAGGGTGTCAGTTGCCACATTATATGTTTGTGCATTGTAGTATGTGTCCCTTTTTATTTCTAGTTTCTTTTGCGTTAACATGGCAACTTCGAGTAGGGCGTTTTGGTGCCCAGGCTCATCTGCACCCGGTTAGAAAAAAATTCGTAAAAAATCAAAATAAATTCAAAAAATTCCAAATAAAATTTGTGTGGTAGACAATTTGGTGCGTAAGGCCCGCTCCAAATTTCAAGTCATTTGGACATATGAGCAGCTCTCAGCAAAAAAGACAAATTGGACTAAAATAGTACTGTCGGCGTTCTGGGAACGGGGGTCCCCAAACTTGCCTGCCTGCGGCCTGCGGCGTGGCTCAAAGGGGGGCCCAGCATGGCCCATCTTCATCAACACAGACCCAAGACCCTCGCGAGGGGCCAAGCCTTGCGGGGCGGATGACACAGAGCTTCCTCAGGCACGGCCTCATCAGGCTGGCTCGCGAGGAGGCGGAGAGATCAAGGCGGGGTACCTCACGAGGTGCCCGTGACGCAAGCCATCACGACCAAGGGTGCCAGGCGGGCCCGCGCAGTGTCCTCCTTTCCTCTTTGGTGCAAAGGGAGCAAGCGCAGGCGAGAGCATCAGGCAAAGGCACCCGTTTCGGTGCAACGAGACCAAGACCAGTCCAACGGCAGGGAGGAAGTCATTGTGGAGCCCAAGCCAGCGTCACAACCAGAGCCTTTGGCAGGCGAGGACCAACTGTAGTCAGGATAAGTGTACCAGATGTTCCCCTTCAAAATGGCCAATTGTTGGCGCCCTTCCCGCTCAATATTTGGGAAGAGGCCCAGGGCCTTTGCCTATAAATAGGACTAGCCACCCCTAGGGTAGGGGGATCGAGATCGGAGAGAGAATCGAGAAGAGAGAGAGAGAAGGGTGACTGAACTCCTCCTAGCAGTTCATCCCCTCAGCCAAGAACAGACCCTCGCGAGGCTGTTCTTCCTTGTATTGCTCATCATCATCAGCCCAAGAGGCAATCCACCACACCACACACTGGAGTAGGCTATTACACCACAACGGTAGCCCGAACCAGTATAAACCATGTGTCTCTTGTGCTGTTCTTTCCATAGCTTAGATCTTAGCGAGGCGGAGGGGCGCAGGTAGGTAGAAGGCGAAATCTCCGCGCGCACCCCAGTGTTCGAACCTCAAGGGTCTGCCAGAATCCGAAATCCGACATTTGGCGCGCCAGGTAGGGGTGCGCCGGAATCCACCTTCTACCGCTTCGTGTCCCGTCGCGTCGTCATCACCATGTCCGGTGACCAGGCGGGCAACCCAAATCCTTGGGCGGCGTGGCCCGCCAGCGCAGAGCCGCTCGCCTCGGGCGACCCCATGCCCCAGGAAGCTCGCGGTCCGCAGGGCGCTACGGCCGCGGGCGACGCGGATAGGCTTCGACAGCTCTCACACCGCGGCAGGCGCGGTCGGCAGCAAGGGCCTCCAATCACGCCGCGACCATGACACCGTACACCCGCCGGGAGCAGGAGAACTCGAGGGTCGCGCTCACGGTGGCCCGAGAGCTGCTGCAGTGCAGGCTGCTCGAGGGCGGCCGCGACGTGCTGCTGGAGCGGGCGGCAGAGCTCCTGGGCTTCGCCGCCTCGGGGGCTCACCCCTTCTTCACCCAGCTCCCATCTCAAGCCCAGGGCGGCCCGCGCGGGGGCTCCGCGCGCGCCCGCGGGCTCCAAGGCTACTCCAACGCCAGCGAAGCTGTCGGCACCGGACCGGCGGCGGCCTTCCCCCGCTCCCGGTCCGCGAAGAAGAAGGACTCGACACGACCCACGGCCCTAGTGGACAGCCACGCTACCACCCCACGGTGGGCGCGTCAAGCAGAGCTGCATGGCACGCGGAGCACTACGGCGTGGCCTTCGGGATGACGGCGCCAGAAGAATACGTGCCCCACATGATGGACCAAGGGCACCCTCACGAGGGCGAACAAGGCTCGCTCCTCAGCCCAAGCTGGGGGGACGAGGCGCTAGAAGCTGAGCTCTTCCAGGAGCACCGGGACGGTCCCACCGGCCACGCTGGAGGCAGCGATTATTGGGTACCGCTAATTCCTCAGGAGCAGGCATACGCTAATCATGGATCGCAGGAGGTGCAGGTCGCCACAACGAGCAGCTGCCCCGCTCCCACAGTCTCCTACCCCTCGGGAGGAGGGCGCAGGGGGCTGCAGGAGAGGGGCCGAGATCCGACATCACCACCGCGGCGCTCGGAGCAAGGTGTTCTCAGGAGGTAGGCCCTCTGCTGGGGAGGTGCCTCAGGGCCTGCCCCTGGCGGAGGACCCGTGGTCGTCGGGGGAACCGCTGGCGACCGCTCTACCCCATCGGCGGCGTCCTGGTTTCCGGTCGTCGTTGATGGCACTAGAGTGTGGCGCAAGGCGGGGCCCTCGTCTGGCGATATGAAGCAAGGCCGGTACCTGTGAAGAAGGCCCAGTGCCTGTGAAGCTCATCGCCCCGTGACACTCACGTAATAATGAGAGGGGTTGTACACACCCCGGAGTCTCAGGGGTGCCGGCCTCAGGCCCTGGGGCTCCCTCCCACGCCCAGTGGCAGCACTTAGCTCCGCACTGGTGAGAAGACGTCCAAGACTAGATTAGGTGCCAGACGCGGCCTTTTGTCTGCTTTCATTGCTTTTCCCTTTTGGTTGTCACTTTCCCCCGCTGGATTTAAGTTGGATTCAAATTTGAGATTTGCGTGTGTTCGGGGATGGGGTGCTTAGTCTCGTTCGAGCAATTTCTCGCGTTTTGATTACCACTTCGCCTCAGCTGCCTCCCCTCGTGAGCCCCTCGTGAGCCGGGTCAGGCCCAGCTTGCGCGCAGCCCAGACTGCCGCCGCCGCGTCCTCTCAGGAGGGTTTTTTACTGCAGATCCTACGGATTCGATAAGGGAACACTCGGGACACCACAGCCTCCCACAGGCTACCTCAGGGCCCGCACGGGACAAAGGTAAACTAGCCGACCAGCGCGTCGCTTAAGCCAACCACTTGGCGCGGGCGCATGGGCAATGTAGCGTCTACTAATACAATGAACACAAGTTTTACATGAGGGGCTCCCCCTCCAAAATGCTCTCACAACCATCAGGCCAAAACCTGAGTTCTATTCATGCAGGGTAAGGAAGCAGGAATGATGCACAATCAGTCGGATAAATCCCCCAATGCGTCCTCAGGAGCACCACCCGAACCGTTGATGGCGTCGCTGGACTCACCATCGCTGCCTGCGTCGCCACCAGCGGCGGCAGGGCCGTTCACCACACCGCCCTCGTCGGCAGCCATGATCACGCCGTCATTGTCCGAAGCGAAGGCCCTGACAAGAGCATCCACATTGTCTTCCACCCAGTGCGCCAGGTCGTCTTGGACGGCCTGGCGCACTGGGGCGATGGCGGTGTCGAAATCGAAGTGGGGATCCATGTTCCGGAGATGGCTGAAGACGCGAGAAAAGGCGCGCCCGAGCAGGGCGCGGCTCCTCTCCTCCACCAACCTGTCAGCCCTGACCGACCGCGCCTCCAGCTGCGTCACCACGTCGGTGAAGAACTGAAGGTTGCCGGCATAGTTGACTGCGTGCGGTTCGCCAATAGCCACCTCGCAGATGTTTCCCAAGGCTGTGTTGGCTCTCTCCCGGAGCATGGTGAGCATGGGGTCGTGCTCATGCTCCAGGATCCGCCGCTGACGTATCTTGTCCGCATTCTAGCGCGCGACGACCTCAGCCTCCTCCACCCACTGGCGAAGAAGGAGCACCTCAGCCTGGGAGGTGGTTGACTCCCCTTGCGCTACCTCAAGGGCGGCCCAAAAAGCATCGGCCCGCCGTGTCGCTTCCTCCAGCTTGGCCCTCAAGGCAGCAGTCCTACCTTCAGCCTCGGCCCGGATCAACCCCAGCCTCTCCTCGAACTCGTGCTCGAGGTTCAAGCGCGCCATCGCCACCCGACGTCCGACCTCCTCCAGGACACGGGCTTCCCGTGCAGCGACATCATCCTCCGCCTACGTCACCAAGCGCTCCCTCATCTCCAGACGCTCGTACTCGCGGGTACGTTCGGCGGCTTCCAGCGTCAGCGCCTCCTCACGCTTCTGGAGCTCTGTTGGGTCGCCAGAGGCCACCTTCATCAACGCGAGGGCTGCCTCGCGCAGCTCCACTTGCTCCTCCAGTGAGTGGCACCAGGCCAGGAGCTCCCGAGCCCGCTCCTCCGCCGCCTCTCGCCGCCGGTCAGCTTCCCGGGCCTCCTCAGCGGCCCAAGATCGGGCCTCCCGAGAGGCCACCAGCGACGCCTTGGCCTTTGCGTCGTCAAGATCGCGCTAACGGCGCGCAAGGGCGATGGCGCCCTCCAGCTCGCGCCTCTCTGCAGCCAGGCGCAGGCCCTCGGCCTCAAGGCGCGCGTCTTCATCAGCAAGCTCCTCACCAAGCAGGCTCACCGCGTCAGCCGCCCTTCGAAGGAATCCCTGGCGAAGAGCGCGACGCTCCCGGGCGCGCTCGAGCACGTCTTCCACACCATCATCTGCCCCAAGCAAGCGCCGGGGGCCACGAATCAGCACTCCCCCTCCGGGCAGGGGGCTGGGGGCTGGCACCCTCGCGACGGCCGGGCACGCCACGCCAGAAGCCCGGCCTGGAGCCAGCCCGTCCCTAGATGAAGAGCGCAGGGAGCGCCTTAGCCAATCGCAGTCCACGACCAGGCGAGAAGCCCACGGCAGGCTGGCTATGCCACGAGAAGGCCCACGAAGGAGGATCGCGAGGTGCGCAGGGGCACGATGCGCCTCGGGACGGTTCGCCTATCCGATCGCCCTCACCACAAGGGCTCTGCTACTCAGAGCGCTTGAGGACGGTGGAGGGGCGAAGCCAAGGGGGGACGGCACCTCAGCCACCTCCGCGAGCTCGGCTGGAAGGGGCCTGCGGAGCAAGGATCAGTAAAAGCAACAGAAGGATCGGGAGCTGGGAAAGGAGAAGGCTTACTCATCAGTGGCGAAGTACTTCCTACGCTTCAGTAGGCGACAAGGGTAATCATCGCCCAGGGCCTCCCTTCTCTTCCGGAGGGCCTCAAAGTCCACGCGGAAGCGGCCCAAGAGTTGAGCGCAGGGATCAACCTGCGACGAAGACGGAGCATCAAGGCGATCCGCGTTAGGGGCGCCTGCCTGATGCACGCTGCCAATCGCCTCGCCAAGAGAAGTGGCTGGAGCCTCAGGGGCCTCAGTCGCAGGCGCTGAGGGCAGCTGCTTGCCACCCTCAACCTCAGCGGCATGGGCCCCAAGAGCTGCTCCCTCATGAGCGTCGCCCGGCGCTGTCACCCCGCCGGGAGCCCCCTCGGCCTCTGGCGCCTCATGCCTCCCTGCTCCGCCACTTGAGGAAGAGTCGCCTTGGCCGACTGGAAGGGCAGTCACCATCACTGGGTTCTTGCGAGGCCCCTGGAGGCTGGCGGGGCGTGGCCCCCACTCATCAAAGATATGCATCTGACTCACAAAATCGCCCCTGTTCTGGCAGAGGTACAACAAGGCCCCTCCCTGCTGGATGCTGCCAGGGTTGGGGTCCCTAGTCAGGATCAAGAGCACTGTCCTCAGCACTTCAAGCGTCAGGTCCTCTTCCTGGAGCCTCATACGATCATCACGCCCGCTGAAGGCCCACATCCGGCGGGAATGGCGTTGGAGAGGAGCAATGTGGCGAAGCAGGAAATCCTTCACCACCTTGGGCGCTGTCACGCCAAGCGACCTCAAGAACGCGAAGCGGTGCCAGACGAAGACGAGTCGGGGGCTCTCAAGCGTCTCCTGGCCCCAGCCCGAATTGGGGACAGCAGGCGAAGTTGGCTCCGATAGCAGGGGGCTGGGCACCCCTACATCCACATACAGCCACCGCTCGCGGAACCCAGCCGCGGGCGGAGGGAGCCTGAAGTCAATCCCTGAGGCCGTTGTCTCAGACGCGGCAGCGAAGCTCACGCACGCCGAGCATTGGGTAGGGTCGACAAGACGCAGAGACAAGAACTGGCGCAGCAAGGCAACCGAAGGAAGGATGCCCATCATTGCCTCGCAAACAAAGGCAAAGACTGAAAGAAGGGTGATGGATTCAGGACCCAGATGCATCATGTGGATCTGATACAGGGAAAGCACGGCATTGAAGAAATCAGAAAGGGGGGGAACCAGACCCGCCCACAGGGCGTCGGCGAAATACTGGACCTCGGCGACTATCCTGTCGATGGAGAAGTGAGACGCGGGCCAGGCCATCGTCCTCCCGCATTCATTGAAGATAGTGGCCAGAGCCGAGCTGACCTTGCCCAAGCCCTCGGCGGGGGCCGCCAATGGCGGCGAGCAAGGCGGAGGCATGGGTTTCTTCCCTCTTCCCTTCTTCGTCGGAGCCATGGCGATGGGAAGCGGGAGGGAAGGTTTGAGATTGGGTTGAAAACAGAAGCTGGAGTTCGAGCGGAGGAAGGACAGAGGGCGCTCGAGCAACAGAAAGGGGAGCGGCTGTGTACGACTACGAGTCCGCCTAGCATGGCGCAAAATAAGGGGGGCGTGGGGGAATAGTGCCGCCCACGCCCAATCAACCGCCACGCGGCGCCCAAGGCCGCAGGCTGTTAGGGCCCGCGGCGCTTCGCCCTTGCCCTTTCGCCTCCCTGCACGGCCAAGTCCGGGCGCGCCTTGGGCCCGGGGGCTAATGTCAGCGTTCTGGGAACCGGGGTCCCCAGACTTGCCTGCCTGCGGCCTGCGGCGTGGCTCAAAGGGGGGCCCAGCACGGCTCATCTTCATCAACATAGACCCAAGACCCTCGCGAGGGGCCAAGCCTTGCGGGGCGGACGACACAGAGCTTCCTCAGGCACGGCCTCATCAGGCTGGCTCGCGAGGAGGCGGAGAGATCAAGGCGGGGTACCTCACGAGGTGCCCGTGACGCAAGCCATCACGACCAAGGGTGCCAGGCGGGCCCGCGCAGTGTCCTCCTTTCCTCTTTGGTGCAAAGGGAGCAAGCGCAGGCGAGAGCATCAGGCAAAGGCACCCGTTTCGGTGCAACGAGACCAAGACCAGTCCAACGGCAGGGAGGAAGTCATTGTGGAGCCCAAGCCAGCGTCACAACCAGAGCCTTTGGCAGGCGAGGACCAACTGTAGTCAGGATAAGTGTACCAGATGTTCCCCTTCAAAATGGCCAATTGTTGGCGCCCTTCCCGCTCAATATTTGGGAAGAGGCCCAGGGCCTTTGCCTATAAATAGGACTAGCCACCCCCAGGGTAGGGGGATCGAGATCGGAGAGAGAATCGAGAAGAGAGAGAGAGAGAAGGGTGACTGAACTCCTCCTAGCAGTTCATCCCCTCAGCCAAGAACAGACCCTCGCGAGGCTATTCTTCCTTGTATTGCTCATCATCATCAGCCCAAGAGGCAATCCACCACACCACACTGGAGTAGGGTATTACACCACAACGGTGGCCCGGACCAGTATAAACCCTGTGTCTCTTGTGCTGTTCTTTCCATAGCTTAGATCTTAGCGAGGCGGAGGGGCGCAGGTAGGTAGAAGGCGAAATCTCCGCGCGCACCCCAGTGTTCGAACCTCAAGGGTCTTCCGGAACCCGAAATCCGACAAGTACATGAACAGTAAACATTTTTACAGACCCCCAATTTGTTTTTTTTTGCTGAGAGCTGCTCATATGTCCAAATGACTTGAAATTTGGAGCGGGCCTCACGCATCAAATTGTCTACCACACAAATTTTATTTGGAATTTTTTAAATTTCTCTAATATTTGTTTTGATTTTTTTCATCGACGTGGGTGCAGATGAGCTCGGGTGCAGAAATTGATTTTCGGCAACTTCAACATTTGTTAAATTGCCTTATGAACTGTAGATTTTTAATGAGGCCAATGTGTTTAGTTGCCACATTTATTGTTGGACAGTCGTAGGGGGTGTGGGTGTTCATTGTTATGTACTGTCTCAAAATGCTATTTTGCGAGCAGTGCAGGAAGTTTTTTGTTGACGAATTTCAAGTTATGATAGTTGCCAATGAACCCTAGATCTAGGTAGTTTTATTTCAAAGTGCAGTAAGAAGGTAGACATCATAGTTTCAGTAACTATCTGCACTGGATGGCAACTAATTCCTTGATCAACTGTGTCAGTTGCCAGAAATATGTTTTCCATGCGGCAACTATTTTGTGTGCACACACTCTGGCTGTTGCCATGCTGTAGGCCTGATAAAGTGTAGTAAATAGGTAGCCATGGCAGTTTTAGCAACTATGTGCACTGGATGGCAACTAATTTCCTGATCAAATGTGTCAGTTGCCGCACAGTATGATTTCCATGTGGTAAGTATTTCTGATAACACACTAAGGCTGTTGCCATGATATAGGCGGGATAATGTGGCAAATTTACTGTACAATACACTCACTTTTTGTGTTTGCCATACTGACTTGTGATATCTGAACATATTTGGCCATACTACATGGCAACTCATTTTTTAATATGAGGTCAGTTTGTGAGTTGCCACATTACAGGTTGTTCAGTAGATGTTTTCAACGCTTTTTGAATTATCTTGCATTTTAACATGGCAATTTCAACCTAGTACATTCGCCTTTGAATACATGACAACTCATTTTTTGTATGAGGACAGAGTGTGAGTTACCACATTATATGTTGCCACATTATATGTTACCACAATATATGGCAATCTAGTACTTTTTACCACTTTTCAATTGAGCCCACGTGGCAAATACATTCTGTTAGGTGGCAACTGCTTACTTCATACTTTCATTTTCACCCTGACATTTTGCATTGTTCTTACATCAGCAGAATGGCTCGCGGCGATCATCAAGACGATGATGATGATTTCATGGAGTTACCGCGGCAGAATCGCGCAACTAGACGGACAACAGACAGCGATGAGGTAACTATCCACCCCCCCCCCCCCCCCCCCCCCCCAGCCACCCTCCCCCATATGTTTTCAATGTCATGTTGAGTTCGCAATCGTCTGATAGGGACTAAATTTTCATGATGGTGAAACATGGCAACAAATGATCATTTCTCTGTTTTGCAGAAGAAGAAACGTAATCGCAATAGGGCTTAACAGGAACGCCTGACTATATTGACCGAGGGATTCACTGACGACCAGAAGGGAGCTGCTGCTGAGTTGGGAATGCAGGCTCTGATGGATGTTCGGTGCAAGAATCTAGTGAACCCTGTATGCGACTGGCTCGGTGAGATTTACAAGCCCGCCTCCAGGGGATTTGTGATTCCAAGACGTGGGAGACTGCTGTTAGATGAGGAATCCGTGTACTGCACGTTGGGTGTGCCCCGTGGAGAAATGTGACGCCCCCGATTCAATCATACTCTAATCATACACGCAAACATGTACGATCAAGATCAGGGACTCACTGGAAGATATCACAACACAACTCTACAAATAAAATAAGTCATACAAGCATCATATTACAAGCCACGGGCCTTAAGGGCTCGAATACAAGAGCTTGATCATAGATGAGTCAACGGAAGCAACAATATCTGAGTACAGACATAAGTTAAACAAGTTTGCCTTAAGAAGGCTAGCACAAAAGTAGCAACGATCGAAAAGGCGAGGCCTCCTGCCTGGGACCTCCTAACTACTCCTCGAAGCCGAACTCCACGTAGAATCATCCTCGGGATCCTCTGGCTTCTGGACTCCATCGTCTGCTCGCAACAATCGGTATAGGAAGGGGGAAAAGAGGGAACAAAGCAACCGTGAGTACTCATCCAAAGTACTCGCAAGCGAGGAGCTACACTACCTATGTATGCATTGGTATCAAATGGCAAAAGGGGGTATCATATGTGGACTGAACTGCAGAATGCCGGAATAAGAGGGGGATAGCTAGTCCTTTCGAAGACTATGCTTCTGGTAACCACCATCTTGCAGCACAGGAAGAGAGTAGATGGTGAGTTCACCAAGTAACATCGTGTAGCATAATCCTAACCGATGATCCTCCCCTCATCGCCCTGTGAGAGAGCGATCACCGGTTGTATCTGGCACTTGGAAGGGTGTGTTTTATTAAGTATCCGGTTCTAGTTGTCATAAGGTCAAGGTACAACTCCAAGTCGTCCTGTTACCGAAGATCACGGCTATTCAAATAGATTAACTTCCCTGCAGGGGTGCATCATGTTTCCCAACACGCTCGATCCCCTTTGTCTGGACACACTTTTCTGGATCATGCCCGGCCTCGGAAGATCAACACGTCGCAGCCCTACCTAGGCACAACAGAGAGATCAGCACGTCGGTCTAAATCCTATGGCGCAGGGGTCTGGGCCCATCGCCCATTGCACACCTGCACGTTGCGTACGCGGCCGGAAGCAGACCTAGCCCCCTTAATACAAGCGCGAGCTTACGGTCCAATGCGGCGCGCGCCGCTCAGTCGCTGACGTCACGAAGGCTTCGGCTGATACCACGACGTCGAGTGCCCATAACTGTCCCCGCGTAGATGGTTAGTGTGTATAGGCCAGTGGCCAGACTCAGATCAAATACCAAGATCTTGTTAAACGTGTTCTCTTGAAATAACCGCGAACGCTGACCAGGGCCAGGCCCACTGAGGGAGTCCTGGATTAGGGGGTATCCGGATAGCCGGATTATATCCTTTGGCCGGACTGTTGGACTATGAAGATACAAGATTGAAGACTTCGTCTAGTGTCCGGATAGGACTCTACTTGGCGTGGAAGGCAAGCTAGGCAATACGGATATGTATATCTCCTCCTTTGTAACCGACCTTGTGTAACCCTAGCCCCCTCCGGTGTCTATATAAACCGGAGGGTTTTAGTCTGTAGGACAACATACAATCATACCAAAGGCTAGCTTTAGGGTTTAGCCTCTCCGATCTCGTGGTAGATCAACTCTTGTACTACTCATATCATCAAGAATAAATCAAGCAGGACGTAGGGTTTTACCTCCATCAAGAGGGCCCGAACCTGGGTAAAACATCGTGTCCCCTGCCTCCTGTTACCATCCGCCTTAGATGCACAGTTCGGGACCCCCTAGCCGAGATCCGCTAGTTTTGACACCGACATTGGTGCTTTCATTGAGAGTTCCACTATGCCATCGCCGTAAGGAGGGATGCCTCATCTCGTTGTTAAAAACAACATTACCGTCGGGGGAGCCCTGGCTGTCGGCCAAACTCTCCGGCTGGGTAGTTTCATCATGACCGCCCGTTCGGCCGCTGCACCGACGATGACTTCTCGGGTCATCGAAAACAGCCTCCACATCGACTCGGAATTCGCCGAGCAAATGGACCCGATGGAGCTCTCTTCCCTAAATGAGCTCTTGGATCGCATCATCGCCTTGGGAGTCGCTACGGACTACGATCGGATTGGGCTTAAACCCGATCAAAGGGAGATTAATTCTCCATCGGTCACCCATCATGTTGCGGTGGTGGAGGAGCAACGCGGTGATTCTTCCTCTATCTTGAGGACTAACTATGTCCGGATTCCTGAGCTCTCCGAGCCGGATACCCGTTCACAGGAGGACATCACCCAAGCCCTGAACCTAGAGTCAGGCAGCGGGCCAGACTTATCGGACAACACTTCGGAATCCGAACTGCCAAGATTGGAAACTCCTCGGCCCCTGGGTCTCAGATCGGGTAGGGGTTAGGACTCAAAGCCACCCACCCACCCAGACATAAACGATCTTTCCCATATCAGGCCAGAGCCCCACGAGACAGTACATCATTATTGGGCCAGATTCCTCCTTGTGATGAACAAGGTTAAGGACTGCCACGAGGAAGACGCAGTCTCATTCTTCTGCAATAATTGCACGGACAAGGGAATCCTTAACGCCTTGAGTCGCCGTGGCATATCACGCTTCGCTGACTTGGCGTCCATAGTACGAAAGTACTGTGCGATGGAAAGCGCCTGGAAAACCGAAACAAAATTTTGGGATAATCCGGTTCAGTATATACACCCAGTCCGAAGTAAAAGGGTGCACTATCATAAGACACCCGAGTTAGTTACAAAGAAACAAAAACCCTCTACAGGGCATGGAACCGTATTGGAGGGATGGCTTAACGGACCCTGCAAAATTCATAGTACAGCAGATACCATACCAACACATAGCCTTAGAGCATGTTGGATACTCCGGCAGGTGGCCAAAAGTGGTGAGGATCTTCTTATCCCAAATGCCACAGAGCACCATCCCGGAGATAATAATACGCTATTAACAGTTTTTGAAACTTTCGCATCAAACAATAGGCGCAAGCGAACACTCCGCAGCCTCGCCGAAATCTGCCACGTGGCAGCAATGAATCCATGGAGTGACATCGCTATTACCTTCAATGCCAGTGACGAATCTAAATTCCAAACTGCCCGAGCACCAGCTGCACTGGTCCTCAGTCCAATTGTGGATGGCTTTCGACTCACCAAAGTACTCATGGACGGCGGCAGTGGATTAAACCTCATCTATGAGGAAACTCTTCAAAAAATGGAAATAGATTGGAACCGCATCGAGCAAAGCAGCACAACCTTCAGAGGAATCATCCCCAGCCGGGAAGCACACTGTGCTGGGAAAATCACACTAGATGTGGTATTCGGCACGCCAGAGAACTATAGGTCTGAAGAAATTACATTCCAAGTGGCCCCGTTCAGTAGTGGATACCACGCTCTTTTAGGGCGGGAGGCGTTCACAATCTTCCAAGCCATACCCCATTATGGGTACATGAAGCTCAAAATGCCCGGGCCCAACGGAATCATCACTCTCGCTAGCGATCCGGACACAGCGCTCCGCGCCGAAAACAAAACAGCCGCATTGGCCCTCGAGGCATTATCCGAAGCCCTTTTGGCCGAGGAATTAACTGCGCTACGCTCCACAGTGGACAGGGACGACGTAATACTTGACAAGAGATCCAAGCCCACCTCTTTTAAACCAGCGGACGAAATAGTCAAATTCCAAGTCCACCCAACGGACCCTACAAAAACAGCCTCCATCGGGGCACAGTTAA
Organism: Triticum urartu; assembly: GCF_003073215.2. Taxonomy (NCBI): domain Eukaryota; kingdom Viridiplantae; phylum Streptophyta; class Magnoliopsida; order Poales; family Poaceae; genus Triticum; species Triticum urartu. Next base: position 331,257,786 of record NC_053023.1, on the reverse strand, counting down.
ACCCCACCATTGACGCCGCACTACGAGAGTTCCTGTGCGAGAATTGGGACATATTCGCCTGGCATCCCTCAGACATGCCAGGAATCCCACGCAGGCTGGCCGAGCACAGCCTCAATATACTAAAGGGATTCAAGCCGGTCAAGCAGGCTCTTCGGCGTTTCTCCGAACCTAAAAGACAGGCCATGGGAGAGGAACTAGCCAAGTTATTGGAGGCCGGATTCATCAGAGAAATAAAACACCCGGACTGGCTAGCAAACCTGGTGATGGTACCAAAGAAGGACAAATCCTGGCGCCTATGTGTCGATTTCAAGGACCTCAACAAGGCCTGCCCAAAGGATCCCTTCCCCCTCCCCCGCATTGATCAAATTATCGATGCTACAGCAGGACACGAATCATTGTGTTTCCTCGACGCATGCTTCGGCTACCACCAAATCAAGATGGTGGAGTCCGACCAAGTTGCAATGGCATTCATCACACCATACGGCCCCTTCTATTTCAACACAATGCCTTTTGGGCTCAAAAACGCTGGCACAACATATCAGCGCATGATTCAGACATGTCTGGAGAAACAAATCGGCAAAACAGTAGAGGCATACGTAGATGATGTGGTCGTCAAAACCAAACACGTCGACTCTCTGATAGACGACTTGAGGCTCACATTTGACAACCTCCGAACATATGACATCAAGCTCAATCCAGAAAAATGCGTTTTTGGCGTACCGACCGGAAAGCTCCTCGGCTTCATTGTCTCCAGTAGAGGAATTGAAGCTAATCCGGCCAAAATCTGAGCTCTGTCACAGTTGGCTACCCCAACGGACCTCAAACAAATCCAAAAATTAACTGGATGTGTGGCGGCTCTAAGCCGCTTTATCTCCCGCTTAGGAGAAAAGGCATTACCCCTTTATTGCCTCCTTCGGCGCACCGAACACTTCGAGTGGACAGACGCTGCCACAGCCGGATTGGAAGAAATAAAAGCCATACTAGCAACCAACCCAATCCTGGCCGCGCCAAACATCGGCGAACCAATGCTATTATACATTGCGGCAACTCATCAAGTTGTAACGTAGTGCTCGTCGTCGAACGAGAAGCGGACGGACATAAATTCCCTCTTCAAAAACCGGTATATTATGTATCCACTGTCCTCACTCCATGCAAATCACGGTACCCACATTATCAAAAGATAGCCTATGCGGTATTCATGGCATCCCGGAAACTGCGACACTACTTTCAAGAGTGTTCGATTACAGTAGCCTCAGAGGTGCCACTCAATGATATTATAAACAACCGCGACGCCACGGGTAGGATTGCCAAATGGGCCATTGAGATCCTCCCGTTCGACATAACATACAAACCTCGGCGAGCCATTAAATCGCAAGTATTGGCCGACTTTGTCGCTGAATGGACGGAAGTCGGACTCCCTAAAGAGTACGGTGCATACTCCAACTGGACTATGCACTTCGACGGCTCCAAAATGCTGGCTGGACTGGTGGCTGGTGTCGTCCTGACGTCCCCAACCGGAGATACAGTTCAATACGTACTACAGATACTATATACAGACTCCAACAATGCAACCGAATATGAAGCCCTGTTACATGGTCTTCGGATGGCAGTTTCCATGGGCATTCAGCGCCTGGAGGTGCATGGGGATTTGAACCTCGCAATATCCCAAATAAATGGAGATTTTGATGCCAAGGATCTGAAGATGGCGGCCTATCGTAACGCCGTCCTAAAGATGTCAGCTTGGTTCGAGGGGCTCGAATTTCACCATGTGGCTTGGGAAAACAATCAGGCGGCGGATATCCTCGCCCGCATCGGCGCAAAACGCGATGCGGTCCCCCCCAACATCTTTTTAGAGAGGTTGTTTAAGCCATCCGTGGTATGGGAAGGGGACACCGGTAATATTAGTCCGGACCCAGCCACAATGCTCGATACCGAACACTCTGACATAATCGGAGGCTCTGCCACCGAAACAACACCTTCAGCCCACGTAATAATGGCCATCATAGCCCCGTGGACAGAACCATTCCTGGCCTACCTAACTAGGCAGGAACTTTCGGAGGACCAAAATGAGGCACGCTGCATAGTGCGGCGATCTAAGGCCTACAGGGTCCCTGAGGGAGAACTGTATAAAAAAAGCACTACCGGAGTCCTTCAAAGGTGCATCTCCGAAGAGGAAGGGCAGAAACTTTTGGCAGAAATTCACGCCGGACTCGGCGGCCACCATGCCGCAGCCCGGGCTCTTGTAAGCAAGGCCTTCCGTACAGGATTCTATTGGTCGACGGCCCGGGCAGACGCACAGGACTTGGTCCAACGTTGCGCCGGTTGCCATCTTTTTGCAAATCAAAGCCACATGCCACCCACCGCCCTCCAAACAATCCCCATTACATGGCCCTTCGCGGTCTGGGGGCTTGAAATGGTTGGACCCCTTAAAGGCGAAACCCACAAGAAAAAATACTTACTGGTCATGGTGGATAAATTCACCAAATGGATAGAAGCCAAACCGGTTAAAACAACCGAATCTGGACCGGTGATAGACTTCATATCCGGGGTCGTACACCGTTATGGTGTCCCCCACAGCATCATCACTGACAACGGCACGAACTTCACGACCGATGAGGTAAAACTCTGGTGGAGCAACATGGGCATCAAACTCGATTATGCTTCCGTCTATCACCCACAAACCAACGGCCAAGTTGAGCGAGCAAACGGTCTTATCATGAGCGGCATTAAACCCAGATTAGTGCAGTCCTTAACGGAGTCTAACACGCACTGGGTAGAGGAGCTCGACTCCGTACTCTGGGGGCTGCGGACCACGCCGAATCGCAGTACCGGATATACACCCTTCTTTATGGTGTACGACGCAGAGGGGGTCTTGCCCTATGACATAATTTATGACTCACCTCGAGTGCGCATGTACGAAGAAAGAGAAGCCGAGTTCGATCGGCAGGACAGTCTGGACACCCTGGATGAGGAGCGCGACGTGGCAAAAGCCCGTTCCGCATTTTATCAGCAACAGGCTCGCAGATACCAAAGCAGAGAAGTACGGGCCAAAACTTATAATGTTGGCGAGTTAGTTCTACGCCTTCCAGAAAAGAAAAAGTCCAAGCTCGAGGCCAAATGGGAAGGTCCCTTCATTATTGACCAAGTTCTGACCGGTGGAGCATACCGTCTGCGGGACGCATCGAATAATCGACTTGAGCCGAACCCATGGAACGCAGCCAGGCTCCGAAGATTCTGCGCCTAGCGCCGGACTATATGTTCGTCTCCTTCCTCTGTCCATTTTTTGCATATACATTACCTGTCTTGTTTCTCTTTCTTTCTTTCGTTTATTCTTTCTCTAGGCCTTCAAGGGCCAACTTGTGCCTCGCTTGCACATTATAGATGCGCTAGCCGCGCTCATCATACCTGGGGGCTTCTTACACAGAAGCTTAAGTATTTATATGGGCTTCATGCCCCGCACATGTGTTATTCTTCCGCATGTACCTTTTTCGCCATTATATGCATCGATATGACTTAAGTTTTGGCCAAGCTGGGTTGCCTGGCTCTTGTATTTATGCCCTACGTTCTTGTTAATTCGGCTAGGATATAAGGGGAGCTCCTCTGCGATTGTTACTGCCGGGTCAGCCGGATGTGTACCTCAGACTGGGTGAAGCCGAAAGCTAGCGTTCTTAAGGGAATATTCAGTCGGTGAACAAAAGATGATTTTTATTTTCCATACATGCCCCCTGATGTTTTTACCTGTGTTTCCTCTCACAGTCCGGACATGCACTTTAGGGCATGCCTACCCAGGGAAAGGAAACCCTTAACGGAACTATTCTCCCTGGAAGATGTTTCTTACTACCCATGTAATATAACATAACTAGTTGGTCACTTGTCTGTTCAAGCACTAATGACCCCTATGCCTGGTCTCCACGCATACCCCGGTTCTTATATAACTGAGCGGGTATTCAGATACACTCCCGACTATCTGGTCCCGAGGTCGAAGAGAAAAGGTCCGCCATGACAAATGATCTACAATCCGGCTAGAAGGCATTATACATGTCACTTTAATTACATAGTCATGCAGACTGATTAAATTCCTCTTCTATGCCATCCAACAGGCGGTCTAGCCTACAATCCTGTTGGGAATACTTTGCGGCTAATTCTACTTGCCCATAAACTAAGCTAACGGGGATCTCTTTCCCGTCGGGCCCCACAGGTCCGACCTCGGCCATGTGATTTGGGTCAGCCTTGGTGTACCGCGTCTTCACCATGGCCCAGGCTTCCCGGGCACCTTGACGACAGGCAGATATCTTCCGTAATCGGAGGCGCTGCCGTGCTCCCCTGAGCTTCTCCGCAAGCTCTACAATGCCTTCTAGCAGGGAGACGGATGGCCACAAGGCCTGGGCAATACCTTGCATCACCTGCCGAACTTGTTCGTGCAGTTGCGAGAGCTCGGATAGAAGATCACCCGCAGACCCGGGCATCTCCTCCGCGGGACGACCCGTCAGCATACTTGCAGACATAACTCTATTAGCCGGCTTCTCCGCCGTTCCCTTTTTTAAGGGTTCGTTCAAGCACTTACTAAATATGCCGCGTCGAAGCCGCTTATTCTCCTTCTCGGAGTCCGCAAGCTGGGCCCGAACATCTTTCAATTCCACGCTCAGCTTGGTATTGGCGTCTTGGAGATTGTTTTTCTCCCGCCTAACCTCAGTCAGCACGCGTTCGCCAGCCTTTAGCTGTCGTACGGTATGCTGGTTCTCCGAATTCATCTACAGCATCTATTGTTAGATCTACAGCCAGGCCGCACGCTATACGGTACCTGATGGTGTCCTGGACTAGGGGGTACTCACCACGTCATCTCCCGATCTATTAGATTGGGCCGAGGACCCCCATGGCCGTATACTCATGGGCCAGTTCGGACAGCTGCCGCATACAAGGAAGATTCCACAAGACTTGGCGATCAAGACAAGGACTCCTCCCCACCGGCGTATTCGGCTAGGACTCTTGTTATCCTAGGCCTCTGGTGCATTATATAAACCGAGGCCAGGCTAGTCGATAGAGATATACAACATACAATCATACCATAGGCTAGCTTCTAGGGTTTAGCCTCTCTGATCTCGTGGTAGATCTACTCTTGTACTACCCATATCATCAATATTAATCAAGCAGGACATAGGGTTTTACCTCCATCAAGAGGGATTGAACCTGGGTAAAACATTGTGTCCCCTGCCTCCTGTTACCATCTGCCTAGATGCACAGTTCGGGACCCCCTACCCGAGATCCACCGGTTTTGACACCGACATTGGTGCTTTCATTGAGAGTTCCGTTGTGTGTTCGGCCAAAGGTTGATGGCTCGCCTACAGATCAACTGCGACTTCGGCATCTTCGTCACCAGCTCGACTGGTCACCTTGGTTTGACCAAGGACTGCACCCTGCCTCCGATCGTCATGTTCGGATGAGGGCCTTTATAAACATCAACTCCGATCTCTATCAAGATCATGGAGGAATCATCCAGCGAGCCCGGGGGCTCAACGTCAACATTGCCCTCGGGCGACCGTGCTGTTTTTCTGGACAGCAAACTTATGTCCGCCGCCACCGCCTCCTCAAGTGTCCTTTTAACGATTGCTTTGGTGTAATTGTGCGGAATTGAGTCTACAACAACCCTGGAAAATTTCGTCGAGTTCTGATGGAGGAATCTCTGACAATCCATGATATACCGGAGCCCTGTCAAATCTGGACGGGAATCTGGACGAGTTTAGGGCGTGGTGTCCAGCTTCTAGCTCGGATGTCCTTTGGAAGATCCAACCTTTGATCGGCTGCGGAATTCCTATATCTACCACCTCTCAAAATTTCAGCTCGATCCGACTGTCCAAACTCCGGGAACCTTCCGATTAGTGCATCACTTTTCGGATCTGTTTTCTGCGCGAGAACGAATCCGACCCGAGTTCGTCTTTTTTATGAACGGGATTTCGGACATCCTTTTTGAAGGAAGTTTTGTATGGGGTATTGTGTTTTGTTCCCGAACACATCCCACTAACTTTAAGATCTTTTGAACATGATCTTCAACATCATGCTGGTGTCAAACCAGTCCGGCAATATTGCTCCACGGCTGCCAACCTGCGCTAGACACGTCGTCACTTTGTTGAGCCGAGCTCAATTTCTTCGGATCATCATCTCGGCAAGCCGAACAAGAGTCCGGCATCGCAAAGGATAAATCATCACCAACATCGCCGCCCCACGGATTACACGGAGCGGGCATACCGGCATCGTCGCACGGTCGCTTCATCAAGCCGGCATCGACCACGTCACGACCTGCATCGGCAGGGCCGCACTATTGCTTCTTCAAGCTGGTGTCCATCACGCCAACCTACTTCGACTCATCGGCTGACATCGAGGCTTCGTCATCTCGGCTGGACCAGGGGCTTCGCCATCTCTTCATCAACCTACTCCGGACACTTCGGCGTCACTAGCCGACCAGCTCCGTCACGTTAGCTGGACCGAGGGCTTTGCCTCGGCGAGCCAACCTTTGCCAGCATTGCCATGCCGTCGTTTTATCGCCCATCAAGCAATGGGTGTGCAGATCGAGTCCCAATTTTGGGAATCACCTTCCTTCGGATTGCTACAACAAATAAACCAGGTGCTATCAATCCTAGTATTTTTTGCTTGTTTGGGTTCATTTTTCCCAAGGAATTATTACTCTGGTTTGTCCATCATATGTACACAGGTCTATCAAATGGTGGCTGCATTAACGACAGTCGCATGGTGGTTCGGTCAGTTTCCATACATAGTCTGGCGAACGCCGCATCCGGAGCTCGGACCGACCTGTGAATTCAGGCTTTGCCACGCCTTACCGCATCACGCTGACGCCCTGCATCGACATTGACTTCGGCGCCAGGCCATATTTATTTTATTACTCACTTTGCATAAATTATTTATTATGCAACGATTTTTTTAATTATCATTATTACTATTATCTCTGGTTTGCACTATTTTTTGTGCACAGGAAAATGATCCGGGGACTTCGGCGTCACTCTGTCGGTCTGCACTGACCGTGCTATGTCACCACTTCGGCGTGTCGAGCTCTCCGCTCCGCCACCTCGGGACCGGCTTGGGGGATGGAAACTTGTCCCACATCAAGCTCGGACCGCGTCATCAATACCGAACACATTAACCAGCTAAGTCGCTTTCATGCTCAAAGCTTTAATTTCTAACTTGTGTTCGGTTCGACCAAGCATTATACTTTTTTGGAAAAAAGTTGCTTGTAAAAAATTTCCGTGTCCAAACTTTGTTTGTGACGCATAAATTCAAATACCCAATTCGTTTGGGGGCTTCCTTCATGAAGCTTTTCCTCTTGCATATGATTATACTTGTACGGCTTCGTTCCTTGTTCGTGTATTACACCATAATATGCACGATATTGACTTAAGCGATTTGCAAGTTGGGTTGCCTCGCTGCTGTGTTTACCCCTACGTTCCCGATTGTTCGGCTAGGGAGTAAAGGGAGCACCTCTGCGATTGTCACGATCAGGTCATCCGAGCCGGACCTCAGACTGGGTGAAGCTGGAAGCTAGCGCTCTTATAGTTTTCAATGATGGTCGGCACACAACGGAACTCATGAGTACAAAAAAAATCTATTGCACAAGTCTCATAATAACAATGAGCACCGAAGAAAGTTATCGGTGGGGTACTATTTTCTTCGAAGATGCTTCTTACACTTCGCAGTAATATAGCATAAGTTCCCTGAGCGCGCTTTGTCTGTTACAGCCTTATGGCCTGATTGCCTGGTTATTGGAAACACCGTTGATATTCTCGACAGATGGAGTACATAACACTTTTCGGTCCTTGACCGAAGAGGGAGAAGCCGACGGTCGGTTAAGACGCGTTTAAAGTTTGGTTGAACATAGATATGATATAAGTACTTCGGTACATGCAATCATTCTTTTACCCAAGTCACTTGGGGGCTCTTAAATTTATACGAGCCGTTTTATGATAAGTGTTCTTCTTCTTAGTCGTTGCAAAGTTTTATTATTGTTATTATTATTATTATTATTATTATTATCATCTATTACTCCTTTTTTCGACACAAGCATGTGGTAACTAGCCGGGGAGCCTAATTTCTCTCTCAAAGCCGCTAGAGTTTAGATTGCTAAACTGGCCTAATGAGAAGTACTCCGCCCTCGGGATAGGAGGTTGAAGCCGTAGACTGACCCGCTTGAAGTCTTGAGATAGGATGTATCATGTTAAAGCACGACAGAAGCACTTCTTTTGCTAAGGCCAATTTTCAGATTGGCACCGTACACTTGATCTTGTTCGGACGTCAAGTTTTTACTGACGTTTTTTGGTTTTCCAAGCTTATGGCACTTTTAAACTATTTGTGTGTTTTCAGCACAAGTCTCGCAGTGCAACGCCGGACACCTTTAGAGATTCGGCAAAAACATTCTCGGATATTTCTATATATGCATCGGTTTCGAATTGTGTCTTCGGTCAATAGTTGGGTTGCCCGACTCCTGCGCTTGCCTCCTACGTTCTGCTTTGTTCGGCTAGGTGTGCAAAGGGAGAACCACTGCGATTGTGCTTCCATCTCACATGGTTAAGCACCTCAGTGGAGAAAGCTGAAAACTGACTGTCACAATAAGCGTAACCTGGTCAGCGATCCGATGACGGTGTTAAATGACGGGCCATTCATAACAATGGCCGAAGTGTTTGCGGCTTGACCTCGACTGTCGCCGAACACTACCGGGGGCTATTAACTGGCCTCCCAAACTAAATCCTCGATATTTTGCTCTTACATTGGAGCTGAGGTTTCATGATCATGCTTAGCATGACAACCCAAAGAAAGGAACTGATAGTGGGATTATTTTCTTTGGAAGACATTTCTTCTGTTAAACAGTAATATAACATATCTCTCTGCGTACCTTTGTTTATAAAACCGTATGGCCAGATTGCCTTGTTTGTTGTAAATCTTTGCCCTCATAAAGGCTTCATAAAGTAGGACAAACACTCCTCGGCTATTGGCCGAGGAGGTGGAAGCCGATGGTCGGTCAACAAAGTTTGGTACAATGCGGATCGGAGCCTTAATGACGTAAAGTACTTGGAAACATAGAGTCATTACACATAATTTGTGATTTTACTATGGATATCAATCCTTAATTAGGCCACCCGTGCCCGCATCAGGGCTCGGGGGCTACTGGGCTTCGGGCTTATTATTTACAAATATTAAAGGGGCACATCGATCCCCTGATCTGGTGTTGCCACCCGACCAGTGTCTCGGGGGCTACTGCATTGCCTGTCCAATGCAGAAAATTTTAAGTGTAATACAGTTTCCGAGGAGATTTTGATCCTCGGGTTGGTCGGCCGCACCCAACCTGAGTCTCGAGGACTGAGCACGCCGCTTTTGTGTCCCGAAGTATTCTGCCGAGCTAGGACTTGATCCTCAGACCGATTTTGCAAATCAACCTGAGTCTCAGCGGCTACTAGGATCAGCGGTCTTATGTCATCCTTCATGTGCATCTCGGGTTTTAGACCGATACCCACCTTGAGGGCTACTGGCTATATATCTCGGCAGAGAATAAATTGCACCAATCAAAAATATTGACAAAAATCGGCCCACATTCGGGGTGCCCTCGGAAGCAGTTCGGCATAAAGCTCGGGCGCTAGTGGCTGGCTCCATAGAGGGCATTTCCGGCATTAAGCTCGGCTAAACTCCTTCAAACTTCTTTGAACCAAGGTGATTTACGACACCTCGGATACAGTCCGGCGTTGGAGCTCGGATACACAGTCCGGCGTTGGAGCTCGGATACAGTCCGGCGTTGGAGCTCGGATACATAGTCCAGCGTTGGAGCTCGGATACATTCCGGCGTTAGAGCTGGGAAGCGGTCCGGCATTGGTGCTCGGCTGCAAAAGATACCTCGAATGCATTCCGGCGTTGGAGCTCGGACGCAAGAGGACGCTGCCGCCAAGGAACAACTTCAAACCCGAGGTGTGGCATAAAAATAACAAGGCATTGATAAAGGCCGGAAACTTAAAGGGGCTCCTCGGATACCCGACATGTGAACTCGTCGAATGCATTTCGGCAATCCTCAAGATCAAAGATGAGAAGATTTGTTGAACCAGTTTTCAAGACCGACGACCGAAGATGAAGAACGGTTCAAAAGAATCGAGGAGCGTCCCTAACTTGAAGATCGGTTCAGGGGGCTACTGATGGTGTCCTGGACTAGGGGGTACTCACCACGTCATCTCCCGATCTGTTAGATTGGGCCGAGGACCCCCATGGCCGTATACTCATGGGCCAGTTCGAACAGCTGCCGCATACAAGGAAGATTCCACAAGACTTGGCGATCACGACAAGGACTCCTCCCCACCGGCGTATTCGGCTAGGACTCTTGTTATCCTAGGCCTCTGGTGCATTATATAAACCGAGGCCAGGCTAGTCGACAGAGATATACAACATACAATCATACCATAGGCTAGCTTCTAGGGTTTAGCCTCTCTGATCTCGTGGTATATCTAATCTTGTACTACCCATATCATCAATATTAATCAAGCAGGACGTAGGGTTTTACCTCCATCAAGAGGGCCCGAAGCTGGGTAAAACATTGTGTCCCTTGCCTCCTGTTACCATCCGCCTAGACGCATAGTTCGGGACCCCCTACCTGAGATCCGCCGGTTTTGACACCGACAGTACCCATCATTCTTTGAAAGAAATGTTACCAGCTTGGGACTTTTTAGGTTCCTTCAATGTGGCAACGGCGGCCTGAAGTTGGGCCTTGCATTCCTCTAGCTCCTATGACAGTCGAGTATTTTTCTCTGTAAGAACATGCACAATAAAGATGATCCTTAAATCAGTTCTGTTAACTGTTTCAAGTCTCAGGGGCTACTGATACATATAATCGTCAGATTTACTTACCCGTACATCCTTTACATAGTGGTCCGTGGCTCTGGCTAGACCATCTTGAGCAGCACAGAGGTACGCCTCTCCAGAATTGAAGGCATCAAATGCCTCTGGTGAGAAGCAAGCGTCGCGGAGTACGGCCCGGCGACGCCTATGATTCATGGCACTCTCCACTTCTGAATTTGTAGCGGATAATATATCTACATCCTCTGTAGGGGGATTATCCGGCGTCCGCCCCATATCGTCTTCCGCCTCTATGTCCGGTCCTGGAGCCCGACTGGTGGAAGCGTGATCAGCAGCATCACCGGACATATTTCGGCGAGCGTTTTTTCTGTTAAAGAAACATGGACGTCATTACATTTAGAGAAAGACGACAACCACGGAGCGGGGTTTCTGTTATACCTTTGCGTCGGCGTCTCCGTCCTGACCGCCTTCCTTTTTGGCATGCCCGGCCTCGGTGCCTCTTGTTGGCGAGTTGCTGCGGGTTCGGCAGGGCGTCCCGAATGCCTTCCCTGTAAAAACACCATATGTATATGGTAGGTGAAGTGTCTAAAAGGGGATCCTAGTTTTTGGAGTTGGGATTTTTGGTTTTTCCTACGTGCGACGCAGGAAGCAGTCCGGGATAGTCGGCCGTAATGGCCACCATGGCGTCATCGTAGCTTAATTGATAGAACTGCCAGTCTATCAGCTCCACGAATATGTCTGGATCTTCTTCGAGTCCGGAATCGAGGGCCCGGTCAGGGTCCTCTGGTTGTGGGGATGGGCTGCTGACCTCCTTTATGGCTTTTTGCAGTTCCTGTCGCAAAATGGCAAGGTGAGTATCTACGACAATGAATGCGGGAAGAATGGGAATAAGGAGATATAACTCACCCAGCTTGGAGGGTTGTACATGGAAAATCCATCCCGTGGCCTGATGCGGATGAACTCCTCTTCCTCTCCTCTGAACAGTTCGGACAGAATTTTTGCTAAAGCGGCGGCATTGTCCGGACCCTTACGCCCGCAACGGGTGGCGTCATATTCCCCGTTAAAATACCACAGGGGGTGCCCTCGATATTGAAGTGGATGCACTCCCCGCATTATGCATATTGACATGACCTCGATTACTGTCAATCCTGATTGAGCCAGCGCTTTAATCCAATTCATCAAGTAAAGGACTTCTCCGTTGTCTTCCTCCTGGGGGCTCCGTGGGCGCGAACTTCGGCGTTTCTTCAGAGGAGCATTGCTGAACTCAGGAAGACCCCACCGAACAGGGTCCGGAAGGGGGACGTCCTCCATATAAAACCATTCTGAAGGCCAATCTTCGGACATCTTCTTTGGAGTACCGGACAGGTATCCGGTTCCGGCGGTGCGCCATATTTTGGCTCCGCCCACTTGATAAAGTGACCCCTTCTGTGTGCGAGGGACGAGGCAAAATAACCTTTTCCACAGCTCGAAATGAGCCTCGCAGCCCAGGAACAACTCGCAAAGGGCAACATAGCCGGCGATGTGTAAAATGGAGGCAGGGGTGAAACTATGCAATTGGAGGCCGTAGAACTCCAGGAGCCTACGGAGAAACGGATGAATCGGAAATCCGAGTCCCGTGAATAAATAAGGGACAAGGCATACCCGCTCCCCCGTAGAGGGGCTGGGGAAGCTCTCTGCTTGCTCCCCGCCATTGTAGGTGGCAAGCCCGGCTCGGACGGGCACCATATACGCCGGAGGGAGAAATCCCTTAGTCTGCAGTTCGACTAATCGACTGTGTGGGACTGAACACCTCTCCCAATCACCGGGCTTAGGGCTACGGGGGCGGGAGGAGAAGTTGCGAAGGTCGGCCATGCTGCAGTGGATCTTTCTGAAGCACGTTCCAATGGATTCTCGCTAGGGGAGGATAGTATGGATTGGATCTAAGAATCTCCATCCCTTTAATAGACAATTTATTTGTCTGGCTAGGGGGGCGAATGTAAAAACGCCCCGGCGCCTCGCATTCATTCGACGCGTGGAAGATAGCCCTTATTGGGCACAGACGCCAAGAGATTCAGCATTTATGGGACCGGACACTACTTTACAAACATTTGAAATATGGAGAAGAACCCGCCTTGCAATGCCGAAGACAACACTGCGCGCCGGACTCATCGTCATTGAAGCCTGGTTCGGGGGCTATTGAGGGAGTCCTGGATTAGGGGGTATCCGGACAGCCGGATTATATCCTTTGGCCGGACTATTGGACTATGAAGATACAAGATTAAAGACTTCGTCTCGTGTCCGGATAGGACTCTACTTGGCGTGGAAGGCAAGCTAGGCAATACGGATATGTATATCTCCTCCTTTGTAACCGACCTTGTGTAACCCTAGCCCCCTTTGGTGTCTATATAAACCGGAGGGTTTTAGTCCGTAGGACAACATACAATCATACCATAGGCTAGCTTTTAGGGTTTAGCCTCTCCGATCTCGTGGTAGATCAACTCTTGTACAACTCATATCATCAAGAATAAATCAAGCAGGACATAGGGTTTTACCTCCATCAAGAGGGCCCGAACCTGTGTAAAACATCGTGTCCCCTGCCTCCTGTTACCATCCGCCTTAGATGCACAGTTTGGGACCCCCTACCCGAGATCCGCCGGTTTTGACACCGACACCTACCTCTCTCCTAGGTGGTCTCAACCTGCCCTGTCGCTTCGCCACAAAGATCCACACAGAGGGCCGTTGGGAAAGTATGTCCTTCCAGACCCCAATTCGTGAATCAACCACGGGTACTCCTCGAGCCGACCCATCTTTTGTCACCACAAGTATCATATATTATGAATAAGCATATACCCGTGATCAACACCCGACGTGATCACGGCCCAATAGTATAGCATGGCAGACAGACAAGAATGTAGGGCCACTGATGATAAACTAGCATCCTATACTAAGCATTTAGGATTGCAGGTAAGGTATCAACAGCTGGAGCAACAATGACAGGCTATGCATCAGAATAGGATTAACGGAAAGCAGTAACATGCTACACTACTCTAATGCAAGCCGTAGAAAGAGAGTAGGCGATATCTGGTGATCAAGGGGGGGCTTGCTTGGTTGCTCTGGCAAGAGAGAGGGGTCGTCAACACTGTAGTCGTACTGGGTAGCCGCGGCGTCGGTCTTGGTGTCTAGCGAGAGAAGAGGGGGGAAGAAACAATAAATATAATGCAAACAGATGCATAATGATGCATGACAAGACAAGTAGCGGTGCTAGGGGTGCCCTAACGCAGTATGAGGTGATACAGGCGAAGGGGTGAAACATCCGGGAAAGTATTCTTTATGCTTCGCGTTTTCGGACAGATTAACCAGAAGGGGGAAGTTGTGTGTTCGCTATGCTATGGATGTGTGGCGGACGAACGAGCTGCATATCCGGATTCGTCTCGTCATTCTGAGCAACTTTCATGTACAAAGCATTTTGATCCGGATTATCGTTATTTTTCTATGATTTTTTGAAGTTTTAAATGATTTTCTAAAATCACTGAAATTTGGCTAAGTCCTCAGTTTCAAACATTATTTGGCTGTGTTCCAAAGGCTATATCTAGAGTCCTGTTCATCCTATGGATTAGTGCCTTATATCAATTCTGAGCACCTTGCTGTGATCTACATGACAGTACCAAGTCCATCTACGTTAGTGTCCATTTACTTGTTCATCAACAGGACTAAAGTGGCTATGAAAATAAAGTTGTTTTCCAGTCTTTTTTAACAGAACATTGAACTTTGTGATTTTCGTAGGAATTAATCCACGCATCGAAAGGGTTTGGTCCAGTGGGATAAAATGGAGTTTGTCAAGTATACTTTCTACTCATATTTTCTTTAGCCCTGTTAGTAGTTGTTTAGTCGCAGTTTATGGCGGCCGAGGGGGTTACTCGATGTAGAAATGAAAAAGCTAGCTAGGCTGCTACAGTAGCTAGTAGCAACAATAGTTTCAGCAGAGCAGCAGTGTCATGAAAACGAGCTTCGCGGGACGCGGCGCTGCACGGCGTACACGTGGGCCTGCAAAACGGGGCCGGGGCGGCGCGGCTAGGCACGGGCAGGGGCACGGCCCAGGTGCAGCCAGGCATGGCCCCGGCGCGGGACAGCGAGACGACGGGCGCGTAGCAGCGGCAGCTGCGGGTGAGCAGAGACGAGCGAGCACGACGGCAGGCGACGTGATGCGGAGCAGGGCGCGGGCCGCGGTGGTGGAGCAGCAAAAGCGATGGTGGGCTTGACGGGTGCGGCAGGGCGCCACCATGGGGATGCCAGGGAGGCGATGCGCGGCTGGAGCGCGGGCGCATCGGGCGGTAGAAGTGGACGGCAGTGACACGAGCGGTCGCGGGCACGGGGTGCGTGTGCAGCGGCGACCTACAACAACAGCAGCAAGCACGGCGAGGCGACGCGGGATGGCGGGCACGTAGTACGCACAAGTAGCAGAAGCAGCGGCGGCACGTACAGAGGAGCTCGGGCTCCGGCCGTGGCGACTATAGACGAACACGAGGGCGGTGACAAACTGCACAGATCGAAGGGGAGAAATGAGGGGGTGGAGGAGGAGCTCACCACGGGGCTTGTGGACACCTCGGTTGCCGTGGGGATGGACCGAAGCAGCGGTGGCGACGGCGAGATGGGGTCGGCCGGAGGAAGAAGAAGGGCTCGATCCCGGTGATGGAGTGGATGTCGGCTCGAGCTCGTGGACGAAGATGATGAAGCGGATGACGACAGAGAGCGTGGACAAGGTCTCATGGCGCGGGGATGACAGAGAGCGCGCGGACGATGACGACCATGCCCACAAGGCTACGGTCGTGGGTTGCGGGGATGAAAGCGAGCGAGGAAGAGAGGGAATGGGCGCTAAGGTTTGTCCAGAGGCGTCGGGGTGCTCTTATCCATCGCGGGGACTCGCTAGATGATCAACACGGCGACATCCACGGCCATGGAGGCGTGGATGTGCGCCACGACGCGCCCCTGCTTCCTCCACTATACAGGAAGGAGAAAGCCTCAAGATGGGCTAGGCCATTTACTGTAGCTATGGGCCAAAGTGCACAGTAGTTAGGTTCCTTCTACATTTACTATTTTTTGTTTTCTATTTTCTCTACAGTTTTCTATTTATTTTATCTATCAAACAAACTTTCTCAAAAGTGCCACTTAGCACAATATTACTAGGTAGCATTTTAAAGCAGCACACAAAGTTACAACTTATTTTGAAAAGGTTGGATATTTATCTAAATTGGAACGGTAAATTTAATTGTTGCTAACTCTGTTTTAAATAGGTTAGGGTCATTTTGTTAATTCAAAATATGTTGGATAATTTATGAAAAGTAGTTAAGGAATATTTTCAACCCATCCTACATTTTTATTTGAATATTTGAATATTTAATAATTTGACTTGCATTTGAATTTTAATTCGAGTTCGTTTTGGATCAAGGTGAGGTTTAGAAAATTAATCGTGATGACATGGCGCCATTAGTGTGTGGTTACTATAGCTTAACTACCCGGGCGTTACAATTCTCCTCCACTATAAGAAATCTCGTCCCGAGATTTAAGAGGTGGAACAAGGGGGAAAGGGTCTGGTTACGTAACTCTAACAAATCTCCTCGATCTTGCCTGCTCTTCTCAAAGAGGTTGTTCTTTCTCGTTGATGTCTTAATCTCCCTGCTTCAGGACATCATGATGAACTCAACACCTTTTCTTCGGAGTCTTCGTCGTACGTACAAAGGACAAGGGGTAACTTTGGAAGAACGGACCGCTACCCTGTTGCTTTTTTGGTAGATAACATCAGGGAAGGTGGCAGAAAGTAACTCTCGAATTGAAACTTAAGAAATTAACAAGAGCAAAGTAAGAAGGTGCAAGATAGGAGTTTCAAGCGCATAGGCAATCATTCGTTGCCTAAAACAAAGTGTGAAAGGGGTTCAGAGCAATGGGAATAAGTATTGCGTCTGATACCAGAATAGATCACTAGGAAGGTGGCCCGTGAATTACATACGAAGCCAAGCGGGTGGAATAACTTTGGAAACAGGGGTGTCGTGGAATTAACACGTCAGATGTCCTAGGGTGAGGACTTAGTCGTGAGGCCAGCGCATCTTTGTGGTAGCTTGAGAGGCGTTGAGCGGAATCGAGAAACGCAACACAAGACAGGGATTTAGACAGCTTCGGGCCCCAGGAAACATCATCCGGTAACAACCCTACATGCTGTTTGAGGCTAGGTCTCATTATCATCACGAGGGAGTCACCGTAAACCGGCTCTCCTCTTTGTGTCTAGCCCTAAGATTGTTTCTTCTTGCTTGTAGCTTGTCCCTTTGAGGAGCCCTGCCCCTCCTTATATATGTTGAAGGGGCGGGTTACATGTGGAGTCCAACTCGGACTTTAACTTAAACTATTTTGACTTCCCTTCCTGGGCTTCTTAACGTCTGCCGGTTTAACATTGTTCTGCCGGTTTAACATTGTTCTGCCGGTTTAACATTGTTCTGCCGGTTTAACATTGCCTTCCGGTTTAACATTGTCTGCTAGTTTAACATTGTCTGCCAGTTTAACACCAGCCGGTTTACCGTCTGTCTTAGCCATCTGTCTTGACTCTCTGTTCTTTAACTCTCCGCCAGTTTACCATCCGCCGGTTTACAACTCCAGCCGGGTCATACCGCGGGGTATATCCCCGACATTAGCCCCCAGTTTAATTTGGATTTATCCATGTTAAACTGATCCTGGGTATCTTTAAATCCTTGTCATTTACTTCTAGAAAATCCGATTCAATAGACCAGCTTCATAATTTGTTGACATTGGTTTGTCATAGATAAATATTGTGAAGAATAACTCCTTTGACTCCAGCTCACAATGCTTAACAAAAATATTGGCCTTTGAAATACTCATCTGATCTGTAGCCGGTTTAAGAATGTAGAACTTGCCGGGTTGAGAATGTAAAAATTGTGCCGGTTTAAAATGTAAAACTGTGCCGGTTTAAGACTTGAACTTGCCGGTTTATCATTACCGGTTTACAAATATTGATGGCACCAGGTCATAATTGTAGTTAACATGAAGCTTGAAAATATACCTCTTATATGCCTATCACTTGTAGCCCCCAAGTCTTAAGAAGGTAACATAGCGACAACTTAAGACTTGCTTCAATATGAATGTCACAAGTTTGAAGAAATCCAGGTTGTTCATTTCAATCACCAGTCAGAACTGAGTATTCCACATATGTAGCCCCCAAGTGCCGGGTTGCCATGCTTGCAGCAACCTGAGACTTGAAATTGCTAACCTCCAAGGGCCGGGTTATTATGCAATAATGAGCAGGGACTGTGTAAATATGATCATGTAAACTTGAGCAGCAATATGTAGCCCCCAGGGGCCGGCTCAATAAGATAATATTGAGCTGGGACTTGATATATTCTTCAATGAAAATAACATCATATGATGTAACCCCCATCATGGGGCTTGAACCCACGTCCACAAGGTTAAGAGCCTTGTGCTTTTACCAAATGAGCAGTGGATCCTTCAATAATAGATGAAAATCTGTGTACCTTGAATTGTTGACAGGAGCAATTGGTAGCCCCCAAGGGCCAGCTTATTATGATGTGATGAGTCGGGTCTTCAATAAGTGAGCAAACAATGACTTTGCATTAGCCCCCAAGTGTCATGGTACATGCTTGCAGCGACATGAGACTTGTGTATTTGATGTAATTTCAACTAAAATAATATAGCCCCCAAGTGACGGGTCGTAAGCCTGCAGCAACTCGGGACTATTCCTTCAATTGTAGAATAAATCATATCTATTGATAATATGATAGCCATTTGCGCTAAAGCGACTTTGAAAACCTTAATCATAATACTGGTTATTAATAACCATAATAAAAATCCAGCCATGTTGGCTATTTGAATAATATACCCAATGATTTATAAGCGCATAATTCCAATGGCGCAATCCAAATATATACTGGCGACTTATAGTCCAAAGCCAGGTCGGGTCAATAAACACCGGATTATAAGTAATTGTTTACTGACAACTTGTAGTTGAAAGTCGAGCCGGGTTAACGAACACCGAGTTAATTTGATGACTGATAGTCATGCCGGGTCAATAGACACCGGTTCAACATAAAATTTATCAAAAGAGAAAAAATCTTGACAAAGGCAAATAAAACCGTGTAGTCGAGGCTTTTCAAGGGCTGCCAGGCCCAAATTCGAGGCTTTCAATGGGCTGCCAGGCCGCTGAGTTAAACCATTTGACAAAGCCTTTTAAGATGGGCCTCCAACTAACCAATCGTCGTTTTAACTTTGACAAGTTCAGGGTCTCAATGAGAGTAACTGTCAAACGTTCGGCGGGTCATGCCAGGATTACCTGGATAGGAGTGGCTTACTTGATGAAGGCAGGTTAACCCGGGGTTTTAGGTGAATACACCAGGCTTCCAAGCCGTGGGTCGATACCCGGTTACAAGGGTCCTTTCAAACTCTTTGGTATTTTACGCAAAGAGCCCCCAAGTAACTTTGTAAGCTGTGCTCGATGGGTGCCCATGTTTGAGTTTGTGCTTTTTGCAACACTCTCTTTGGCCCCGAAGTGAATTCATGTTGGCCTTACGCCGATCAAGAGGTGTAGCTATGGTTCAGATATGACCAAGCCCCCTAGTGATATCCCTTTGTGGTTTCAAACCGATCAAGAGGTGTAGCAATGGTTCAGATATGACCAAGCCCCCTGGTGATTTTTCTGGTAGCCTTGCGCCGATCAAGAGGTGTAGTTATAGTTCGAATACGACTAAGCCCCCAAGTGATCAATATATGAGAAGCCAATAAGGCATGATACCCATGTTTGAACCGCGCATCATGGCAGCAGATCCTCTTCGACAACTTTTAATTTTTTGCAAGAGATAAATTCTTCTTGAACCGGGATTTTGAACCGGATATTGAGAGCATCAGAGCTTTATGGGAGACATCTTTCCCTCGAACCGGATCTTAAACCAGAGTCTTCATTTTCAGCCAGAAATTTTCTGACGGCCTTTAAACTCAAACTTGCGAGAAGTTAATTCTCTTTTTTTTGAACCGGAAATTCTTAAACCGGATTTGAGAACCTCAAAGCTTGGGAGATAAATTTCCCTTGAACCGGATTTCAAACCGGAATCCTTCTTTTTTAAGCCAGAAATTTTCTGATGGCCTTTAAACTTGCACCAATATGGCGGTTTAGGGTCCTGCATTAGATAACTTTGCAAGCCGGAGTAATTACTTTTTAAAAAAAGCAATATATAAAAAATATACTAGATGGATTTCACCTGATACGCCAGGCCAGAAATTATCCACCGCAGAGTTGATCATCACCACGGTGAAGCTGAAATCAATCATGGGCGGGTCGACCGTGGGAGCAGACAGTGAGTCGACTGCGACATTATAAACCGGTGCGGACGGGCGAGTCAATCACAGGCTCATTCCCAGTGAGGTGATGTAGATCAAGCTGCATGGGCGGCGGTTTGCGCTAGTCAATTCATCGGGTAATATGTCACGCACTATCACCGGGTGGAATATTATCAGCGCAAAGTGAATAATTATCCTGATTCAACCGGACAACAAATGAGTTATAGAAGAAGAGCATCATTTATGATAATTTCCAGCGTTTATTTAGCCACACTCTTAAGGGAGCTGAGTTGTTCAGAACATATTCTTCGGGGTCATGTTTGACCAATCCGTCTTCCATCTTCCAACAACTTGGTGTAGTGCTTTGGCGGCGGAGCTGGTCAGCGGCACAAGGCCGGCTTATCACGTTGTAAAGGCGGCTCATGGATGGCAAATCAAAGCAGAAGGAAAACCGGCCTGGCGGGTGACCGTCTCGGCGAGGCCGGCTGGACTGCGGCTCAAGTGGCGATACAGAACAAGGTCGACTCATCTCGCGGCGACAACTGCAGCAAAGACCCGGCCTAGGGGCCACCGAGGTCGAGGGCAACCCGGTCGGGGCGGCCCGCAACGTTCGGAGACCGGCAGTTGGTAGACTCGGCAGCCGGCGGCTCAAAGCAGCAGCGGCGGCACCCACGGGTCGACGACGGTGGCAGGCAACTTGGTGCGGGGCTGACGGCGGCAGAAGGTGATCCGGCGCAGTAGCGGTTCAGAAGCACTGCAGTAGCGACGGCAAGGTCCAGGCCGGCCGTAATGGCTCGGAGGCGCCACGATGACTTGAGTCTTGTGGGTAGCATTAAGCTTGAGATTTTGCGTAGGTAGCATCTAGTACTTTGCAGTAGTAGTTTGACAAATCTCTGAAGTTTGGGACCTGGGAGCCTTTGCATGTGGTATCTGCGAATGTAAGTCGTTGTTTCAGGAGCTGGCCGTATATACAACATCCATCTTTCCTTTTCTTATGAACGGAGTACTTTGCTCTCCTTCTTTGGTCTTCGCAGTGTGTCTCTCTGTAGTTAACGGCAGCCTGTGACCCGGTGCGGGGGTACGAGGCAAGCAGCGGATTCGGCGGCTCGACTTGGTAAATGTGAACGCAGCACAAGCGACTTGCGCGGTCAGAACGCGCAGTGGTGCAACCCGGCAGAGGCAGCAGCCGGCTATGCAATGAACCGGCGGGAGGCATGGTAGTGGCAGGCGACTGGTCAGGCTCAGCAACAACCCGGCGAGACATGATGGCTCGGCGGTTTGAGGCCTGAGACGAGGCCGCTCTAGCGAAGCGGAACAGCAAGGCAGGGCTGCGGCGGCGACTTACCTCCGTCACCACCGTGGCCTGGGGACAACGCGAGGTTGAGACACGGCGGCAAGCTCGGCGCGCTCGGACTCGGGTGGCTCGGCGCGCTGTAGCTCGCTCGCGAGAAGCAGCAGAGGAGTCTCGAGGCGCTCGGCGATTTGAAATAGAGGAGGTAACCCGGCTCCGGGCGGAGTTATGCACACCGGCCATGACTATGGCGGCGACTCGCGGTGCGGCGGGGTTAGCAGAATCCGGTGAAAGCGGCGGCTCGGGGCCAGCAGCTCCAAGGTGGACGAAAGCGACGGCTCACGGGCAGTGGCCCGACGGACACAAACCGGATGCATGGGGCGGCCTTCTGAGGGGGGGCGAGAGGAAACATAGGTGGAACTCTGGCCGGTTTAGTGCGGCAGAGAGGCGCCCGCGAGGCGAGACCGTAGTGGCCGAGGCAGAGTCATGCGGGCGAAGGCGTGACCATGGCATGAAACGGGTTGAGTGCAGCAGTGGCTTGTAGGCGGAGTGAGAGTCAGGTGACCCGCCGGCCAGCGGCGACTCGGAGCGAGTTGGCGCGGCGCGTGGGCGGCGGTTTGGGCAGGCGGGTGCAGACTCCATGGTCAGCAGAGGAGGCTGGGCACGGCCGGGCGATTTTACGGATGCGCAGACCGGGTCAGAGGCAATAAGAGGCCATGGCAACTTAATAGCGGCGGATCGGAAGCAGATGCGGAGCTAGGCCCAATCCGGATTGGAAACAGAAGGAAGCCAGGCGTCTCTTGGTGTAGCGGCGACTTGGAAGCAGTGTCAAAGTAAAATCCATCCGGGTCGTGGCCGGCTCAATCTTTGGCTTTGAATGTGAGCTAGCATGCTTGGCAGACTTACGTGAGGAAATTTTGTGGCACACATCACGTCCTTGTCCTTCCCATCTAATTTAGGCTTTATGCATCTGTTCAAAGACAAAACTGCAAGCAAGGCACTGCCAAGCAAGGAAAACCTGGGTCGTGTAGCTACTTTGAAGTACAGCCGTCTGACCCGGCGGCTCGGAGATAACTCGGCGGCGGTTTATGGCGATGTGAAGCAGTCACGTTTGGGCGCACCGGCCACAACTGTAGATGAGACGGGGCCCTGGGCAGAAGCGAGGCGGCCGGCGGTTTGTCCAAGGCTGAGTCGGCACTCGTGGACCAGCCTGACCACCACGTGAGGAGCAAACTGCAGTAAGACTCTCTTGATTGATGATGATCTGATCAGAAGCAGCTGCAACGGCGATTTAACGGAGAACAGCAGCGGTCAGTAGGTGTAGTGGAGACAAACCGGAGGCGGAGCGAGGTGACTCGGTCTCGGCGGATTGGTACAAACTCAGAAACCGCGACAGCGGATACGAGCAGCAGATACCATTGTGGTCCTCTTCTTTCTTTGCTTTTTTCGCTTCAACATGCAAGGAGCAAAAATAGTGCTCAATTGACGAATTGACTTTGGTCCTCACGTGAGCAGACAGGTCTCTGCAGCTGTCCTCAATCCATCGGATTGACCGATCAGTGTAGACGCGTTCGGCGGCGCCTACGACAAAACCCTAGCTTCCTTTGAACTAGATCTTCTAAATCTTGTGTCGACGGTTCGTCGATGATGTTATCTTCAGTACAGCCTTTTTTTCATCTGGTACGTCGCGAACTTTTCAATCCATAGAAAAGATCCCTCCAAGAACTCAACACCACCGTGCGTGGGCCCCACGGTGGGCGCCAACTGTCGTGGAATTAACATGTCAGATGTCCTAGGGTGAGGACTTAGTCGTGAGGCCAGCGCATCTTTGTGGTAGTTTGAGAGGGGTTGAGCGGAATCGAGAAACGCAACACAAGACAGGGATTTAGACAGCTTCGGGCCCCGGGAAACATCATCCGGTAACAACCCTACATGCTGTTTGAGGCTAGGTCTCATTATCATCATGAGGGAGTCGCCGTAAACCGGCTCTCCTCTTTGTGTCTAGCCCTAAGATTGTTTATTCTTGCTTGTAGCTTGTCCCTTTGAGGAGCCCTGCCCCTTCTTATATATGTTGAAGGGGCGGGTTACATGTGGAGTCCAACTCGGACTTTAACTTAAACTATTTTGACTTCTCTTCCTGGGCTTCTTAACGTCTGCCGGTTTAACATTGTTTTGCCGGTTTAACATTGTCTGCCGGTTTAACATTGTCTGCCGGTTTAACACCAGCCGGTTTACCGTCTGTCTTAGCCATATGTCTTGACTCTCTGTTCTTTAACTCTCCGCCGGTTTACCATCCGCCGGTTTACCAAGTCCCAGCCGGTTTACAACTCCAGCCGGGTCATACCGCGGGGTATATCCCCGACAAGGGGTGTGCAGAAGAATCAGGTTTCGATCCTGTGGAACTATGGGTTATGGGCCCACCATGTGAGTTAACGGTGGGAAGGGCGGTGATGTCTTGTATGACCATGTAGGCAAGACATGTCAGCGGATAGCCTGTCAGTTATGTTGGTAACAACGTCGGTACCAAGGGCGAGGGACAAAGAGAACCATCTTCCTGCTCGTTGAACGAGGCGGACCAATAGGCAAAGTTCTCGACCATCGGTGGTTACCGGAATGTCATCAACAATAGTAACAGGGTCTTACCGACACGGTTGTACACCTAGGTGTTTACATAAGCAGAAGAATATTACTTCTTAGATCATATAGATCACCGGAAAGGTTAAACAAACCAATGTAAAGGAAATGTGATCATCAGATTAAACAGAATAATGGAAAGGAAAATGTGTTTAAACACATATTTCAAGGGTATATCCTTCCCAAGGACAAGCAGAGCAAGATATCCATGACAGGATATAACGTAGAAAACCCTTTAGGAAAGTGGAGAGAATTTTCATGACATTACCCATACAACGGTGTTTGTATAATTGAGTAAGAAACTTTTAGCATTGGGCTTCAAATGTTCTTGTTGAAAAAATCAGAGTTCCACAGACATGCTTCGAGATAGCATCGACATGGTCTTCAAGCAAAGATCAAACTTGGATACACAATGGATTCATCAGGAATAACTCATAGAATAAGTCTGACAATTTCCTCATGGAAGAATGGCTAACCTTGCTAAAAAGGAAACTATAACAATAGGTCCTCCGACCAGGTGTGCTAAGCATGACATCACCTTACCGGGTCATATAAAGACCAACGTTATAACTCTTGGAAATATGTTCCAGCCATCATATCTAACCGAGATTTAGATCTGATTAGTGTCAGGATACCTCAGACTCAGGGTGCCTGAAAAGGAGAGGTGCAACACAATTGACAAGATGACACTGTAAGATTCTCGGAAAATGAACTATATGAGCGGGTTCCCGAAACAATAGTTCATCATTAAACCAAGGAAAGGATGAGGGGGAGGCTGATGGACTCAGCGACAATTCATGGAGAATTCCACACGGATGGATTTCCACAATTATGTGCACAAGGAGATGACATTTGAAAATTCAAATGATATAACGTTGTATGCCCGAGGAAAACATACACAATTAACCATTGGTTGAAAAGTGCACCCATAGTATGGGCTTAGGTAGCATGACTGGTGTTATAATGGTGATTCGATAACCAATGGTCTAAGAATGAAATGTCAACCATTAAGTTCAAAGCAATAGGGTTGCTAGAAGGAAGGAATCCAAACGACACAGTTCAATTGTTGGAATCAACACGGGGACCAAGAAAGAATGGTGATGGTGAGAAGTATCACTATACCAAGAATTCTTAATAGGTGGTGAAATTCTCACGAAATCCTTGACATAAAAGATGGTAATACTCCAAGGTAAAGAACAAATGTTGGATAGCAAGGATCTTAAGGTATAACACGAAACACGAACAAGTTTGTGTTGAACAGAAGGCAATAAAGTGGTCGATGATAACACAAATCATCAAGGGCAAGGATGGTATTTCTCTTCTTAAATTCAATTGATATCCTGGAAGAGCTCAGAATGTTGATGATGATCACGACAAATTTGTCGAGAGGTTTCAAGAAGATGTAACCTATCGGTGATGACATCAAGTCAACGGAATGATGAAGCGAAAAGTTCTTGAAACCATGGGTATGACACAAACTCGAAATCAAGCTTGTTGTTTAAGGTGAAAGGGGATGATGAGGAAGATCGACGTAAGCTTAGCTATCGTCGCAAATTGGTGCTCCGAGAATAAGGACCATGTAGCACAGTTAAAATCATCACGACAATGATATAGCCAAACAGGCTAGGAATGGCTTGAAGGATTATTAAACTCATAAGCAACGAAGAATTACTAAAGAGTTATAGAATCGGAGTGCGGAATAGATTCACTTATTGGTGTTCTCGAGTGACAAACAACCCAACACCCATGAAGTGAAAATGAGAGGGAAAGGTAGTACTTCATCAAAAGTTTCATAAGATGTAGTGCAATGGCATGATATCCTCGAGATACCAGGGGTAATACTCGAAGGTAGATCATAATAGAGGTTGGGCAGGCATATTGATCTGTAGAAGACAAGTGCTTTAACTTGTCCGAGAAATGGGATCAAAGAAGAACAATCATGGCCGGAACCACGGTTGAAAAGGATTAAACATAGATACAAGACAAATTTATCACAAGGGGATTATTATTATTACAAGAAGCTTCGATGATAAGTTCCACATTGGGTCCATGGGCATGAACGCAAAGTTCAAGGTCGATTCCCACTTCTCCAATGCTTAACCTTTCATTCACTTCTCACTTTTCGAAGAAGTTGTAATGTTTAAATTTTATCTAGCAAAACACCAGAAGAGTATGACTCGTGATAACTCCCAGGTTTACCCGGATCTGGGAAGGCATATAGGTTTGACCCTTAGGGGCATCTTGGGAACTTATACCACAAGATCAATAGTAAATAACACAAGCTCGAAAGTAGAGCATGGTTGACAAGGCAGAGGATACAATTTACCAAAGGCATTATATACCCGTGGAAAGGCTCACAAGGTTATTGAATATTAAGGACGATGTCGGATGAAATCCAGCAATGGATCTGACGATCCACAACGGAGCTGATGTGAGTATCGATACTCTACCAGAAGAAGAAAGAATGCAAGGGGATCAGATGGTAGAAACAACTGACTAACTCAAAGCTCAATTGCACAGGAATTATGATTCCAAGTCAAGGGATTAGAAGCAGTGCTCTGAATAGGGACGGATAAGTTGAATAGTCTTAGAGGTACAATCATCGGCAATTTGATTGGTCGAGAACAACTCATGTTTAAAATGACGTCTGAGCCGAAAGGATGAATTCTAGGAACTGATTGAGGACTGCGAGCATTCGCAACATATTAAATCAATGGACTCAATGATAGTGACAAAGGCTGCCAATAAGATTACTATACTTATGGGCTTAACCATAATGCAAGCAAGCAAGAATTTCAAGAGCAATAAGTGCTAAGGATTTTCGGAAGATCGAATATTATTTCGAAGACCTTAGTGAAACACATAAACAACTGGGAAGGGCGGATACTCGGTAAGTGCGAGGAATTATCCATAGGGTATTCAAGTGGCTTAGAACTGCAAGGCAGTAGGCACAAAGTATTCTCGGAACAATAGAGAGAATTTTTGGCGTATCTTGTAATAACAAGATCAATGGGATTTGAAAGGGCAAGTGTATGTAGTTATCCATAGTGATACAATAGTAGTAGGGAATTTGCAAAGGCGGTGGGCACAACTGTCTTGAGTGAACATCGGAGATTATCTTCGGAATCTTCTGGTGCAGCAGGCAATCATCTGTAATAAGGGGAACTCCAGATGGACGTTGTAAGTGCATCTAGTGCCACCCCTAGTTGGTTTTGGAGTATTTACGACAAACCTAGTTGAGGGACTAATGTGTTTGTGAGAATTTCAGGAAAACACAGGTAGAAGTCCCTCATTGATTCGGTTTTACTACCAGAGATGACCCCTAAAAATGTACGAAGACATTGAAGACAATGGTGGTTTATGAAGATATTCATATTGAAGACAATGACATGAGAAGACTCCCTATGAAGCTTTTGGAACTCGAAGACCTAGATCCTTCGTAGTTTTATTTCATTCATGTTGTGTCATAGGAACCACCGTACTGTTAAGTGGGGTCGAAGAGAACCAGTCAGAATGACTGTAGTGATGCCTAAATTCAAATCCTATGTCTTCGAGCGAAGCCTATGAGAGAAAATCTTGTCCAGAGTCAGACAAGTCAGCTTTACTTGTAGCCCAAGTAAAGTTGCCGTGTGAGTTCAAAATCCGACCGTTGGTACACGTGTCAGTTCCTTAGTGACCCAGGGTCATTTCGGACAGATCAGGTCGGGTTGCCAAGTGGCTATAAATAGTCCACCCCCCACAACCTTAAAAGGGTTGGCTGCTCAGAATTCAGTGCACGGCTTTTGTCGTTTGAGAGCAACCCACCTCGAAGCCTTTGAAAGAAAAAATTCCCAGTGAGGAGAAAAGCCCTAACCAACCAGAGCCAGAGTAAATTGGGCATCACTTAAGTCTTCGTGTCTGTGTGATTTGAAGACTTATTACACTTGAGGACTGTGCATCCTCCAGACGGTTAGGCGTCGCGTTCTGAGCATCCAAGAGAAATTGTGGATTGTCAGTGAACGAAGTCTGTGAAGGTTTGGGAGTCTACCTTGAAGACTTACCTGAGTGATTGGGCGAGGTCTGTGTGACCTTAGCTCAAGGAGAAAACGGTGAGGACTGGGTGTCTTGGACTAAGTGTCCTTGACTGGGTGTCCGGGACTGTGTGTCCTTTGGTTTAAATACCTAGCCGCTCCAACCAGACGTACAGTTGTCACAGCAACTGGAACTGGTCCAACAAATCATTGTCTTCAACGTGTCACTGGTTTCATCTTCACTTCCTTTTACTTACAGTTTTTCATTGTGAAGCCATTACATGCCTGCTTTACCGTTTGTCTTCACAACATGAATGTATGATCTGTTTGGCTTCATAACTTCTTCCTACCTGATCCTTATTACACTGAAGCTGTTTGTCACTGCGCTTTCACTCTATTGAATACATGACCATGGCTGGCCTAGTGTAATCTAACTTCCGCTGCATAGTAATAGGCATAATCTTCACTGTTTGTCTTCATAACTCTTACGTTTTGAAGACTTTCATAAAAATCGCCTATTCACCCCCCCTCTAGTCGATATAACGCACTTTCTGACGTGATCACGAGATCCTAATGTTAGAGTTAGTAAAACCATTTAAACCCGAATAGAAGAGATATCGGAGTCCCAGAGTATACACGAGGAATAAAAGATCCTAATACCACCCAAATGGCGACGTGGGCCCGTAAAGCACACAACCATGTTAGTAAAAGTTTTGTAATGTCTAGACTCGACTTCGGCCAAGGAGTTGGAAGGGGGGGTTCCTACAGGCAGTCGGCTCTGATACCAACTTGTGACGCCCCTGATTCAATCGTACACTAATCATACACGCAAACGTGTACGATCAAGATCAGGGACTCACGGGAAGATATCACAACACAACTCTACAAATAAAATAAGTCATACAAGCATCATATTACAAGCCAGGGGCCTTGAGGGCTCGAATACAAGAGCTCGATCATAGACGAGTCAACGGAAGCAACAATATCTGAGTACAGACATAAGTTAAACAAGTTTGCCTTAAGAAGGCTAGCACAAAAGTAGCAACGATCGAAAAGGCGAGGCCTCCTGCCTGGGACCTCCTAACTACTCCTCGAAGCCAAACTCCACGTAGAATCATCCTCGGGATCCTCTGGCTTCTGGACTCCATTGTCTGCTCGCAACAATCGGTATAGGAAGGGGGAAAAGAGGGAACAAAGCAACCGTGAGTACTCATCCAAAGTACTCGCAAGCAAGGAGCTACACTACCTATGTATGCATTGGTATCAAATGGAAAAGGGGGGCATCATATGTGGACAGAACTACAGAATGCCGGAATAAGAGGGGGATAGCTAGTCCTTTCGAAGACTATGCTTCTGGTAACCTCCATCTTGCAACACAGGAAGAGAGTAGATGGTGAGTTCACCAAGTAACATCGTGTAGCATAATCCTAAGCGATGATCCTCCCCTCATCGCCCTGTGAGAGAGCGATCACCGGTTGTATCTGGCACTTGGAAGGGTGTGTTTTATTAAGTATCTGGTTCTAGTTGTCATAAGGTCAAAGTACAACTCCAAGTCGTCCTGTTACCGAAGATCACGGCTATTCGAATAGATTAACTTCCCTGCAGGGGTGCACCACATTTCCCAACACGCTCGATCCCCTTTGTCCGGACACACTTTTCTGGGTCATGCCCGGCCTCGGAAGATCAACATGTTGCAGCCCTACCTAGGCGCAACAGAGAGATCAGCACGCCGGTCTAAATCCTATGGCGCAGGGGTCTGGGCCCATCGCCCATTGCACACCTGCACGTTGCGTACGCGGCCGGAAGCAAATCTAGCCCCCTTAATACAAGCGCGAGCTTACGGTCCAGTGCGCCGCGCGCCGCTCAGTCGCTGACGTCATGAAGGCTTCGGCTGATACCACGACATTGAGTGCCCATAACTGTCCCCGCGTAGATGGTTAGTGCGTATAGGCCAGTGGCCAGACTCAGATCAAATACCAAGATCTCGTTAAACGTGTTCTCTTGAAATAACCGCGAACGCCGACCAGGGCCAGGCCCACCTCTCTCCTAGGTGGTCTCAACCTGCCATGTCGCTTCGCCACAAAGATCCACATAGAGGGCCGTCGGGAAAGTATGTCCTTCCAGCCCCCAATTCGTGAATCAACCGCGGGTACTCCTCGAGCCGACCCGTCTTTTGTCACCACAAGTATCATATATTATGAATAAGCATATACCCGTGATCAACACCCGACGTGATCATGGCCCGATAGTATAGCGTGGTAGACAGACAAGAATGTAGGGCCACTGATGATAAACTAGCATCCTATACTAAGCATTTAGGATTGCAGGTAAGGTATCAACAGCTGGAGCAACAATGATAGGCTATGCATCAGAATAGGATTAACGGAAAGCAGTAACATGCTACACTACTCTAATGCAAGCAGTAGAAAGAGAGTAGGCGATATCTGGTGATCAAGCGGGGGGCTTGCCTGGTTGCTCTGGCAAGAGAGAGGGGTCGTCAACATTGTAGTCGTACTAGGTAGCCGCGGCGTCGGTCTCGGTGTCTAGCGAGAGAAGAGGGGGGAAGAAACAATAAATATAATGCAAACAGATACATAATGATGCATGACAAGACAAGTAGCGGTGCTAGGGGTGCCCTAACGCGGTATGAGGTGATACAGGCGAAGGGGTGAAACATCCGGGAAAGTATTCTCGGTGTTTCGCGTTTTCGGACAGATTAACCGGAGGGGAAAAGTTGTGTGTTCGCTATGCTAGAGATGTGTGGCAGACGAACGAGCTGCGTATCCGAATTCGTCTCGTCATTCTGAGCAACTTTCATGTACAAAGTATTTTGATCCGGATTACCGTTATTTTTCTATGATTTTTCGAAGTTTTAAATGATTTTGTAAAATCACTGAAATTTGGCTAAGTCCTCAGTTTCAAACATTATTTGGCTGTCTTCCAAAGGCTATATCTAGAGTCCTGTTCATCTTATGGATTAGTGCCTTATATCAATTCTGAGCACCTTGCTGTGATCTACATGACAGTACCAAGTCCATCTACGTTAGTGTCCATTTGCTTGTTCATCAACAGGACTAAAGTGGCTATGAAAATAAAGTTGTTTTCCAGTCTTTTTTAATAGAACATTGAACTTTGTGATTTTCATAGGAATTAATCCACGCATCGAAAGGGTTTGGTCCAGTGGGATAAAATGGAGTTTGTCAAGTATACTTTCTACTCATATTTTCTTTAGCCCTATTAGTAGTTGTTTAGTCGCAGTTTATGGGCAGCCGAGGGGGTTACTCGATGTAGAAATGAAAAAGCTAGCTAGGCTGCTACAGTAGCTAGTAGCAACAATAGTTTCAGCAGAGCAGCAGTGTCATGAAAACGAGCTTCGCGGGAGCGACGCTGCACGGCGTACGCGTGGGCCTGCAAAACGGGGCCGGGGCGGTGCGGCCAGGCACGGGCAGGGGCACGGCCCAGGTGCAGCCAGGCATGGCCCCGGCGCGAGACAGCGGGACGATGGGCGCGTAGCAGCGGCAGCTGTGGGTGAGCAGAGACGAGCGAGCACGGCGGCAGGCGACGCGATGCGGAGCAGGGTGCGGGCCGCGGTGGTGGAGCAGCAACAGGGATGGTGGGCTTGACGGGTGCGGCAGGGCGCCGTCATGGGGATGCCAGGGAGGCGATGCGCGGCTGGAGCGCGGGTGTATCGGGCGGTAGAAGTGGACGGCGGTGACACGAGCGGCCACGGGCACGGGGTGCGCGTGCAGCGGCGACCTACAACAACAGCAGCAAGCACGGCGAGGCGACGCGGCCTGGCAAAGGTCCGACGCGGGGTGGCGGGCACGTAGTATGCACAAGTAGCAGAAGCAGCTACGGCACATACAGAGGAGCTCGGGCTCCGGCCGTGGCGACTATAGACGAACACGAGGGCGGTGACAAACTGCACAGATCGAAGGGGAATATGAGGGGGGCGACGGACGAGCTCACCACGGGGCTTGTGGACACCTCGGTTGCCGCGGGGATGGACCGTAGCAGCGGTGGCGACGGCGAGATGGGGTCGGCCGGAGGAAGAAGAAGGGCTCGATCCCGGCGATGGAGTGGATGTCGGCTCGAGCTCGTGGACGCAGATGATGAAGCGGACGACGACGGAGAGCGTGGACAAGGTCTCATGGCGCGGGGACGACGGAGAGCGCACGGACGATGATGGCCATAGCCACAAGGCTACAGTTGTGGGTTGCGGGGATGAAAGCGATGGAGGAAGAGAGGGAAAGGGCGCTAGGGTTTGTCCAGAGGCGCCGGGGTGCTCTTATCCATCGCGGGGACTCGCTAGATGATCAACACGGCGACATCCACGGCCATGGAGGCGTGGATGTGCGCCACGACGCGCCCCTACTTCCTCCACTATACATGAAGGAGAAAGCCTCAAGATGGGCTAGGCCATTTAGTGTAGACATGGGCCAAAGTGCACAGTAGTTAGGTTCCTTCTACATTTACTATTTTTTGTTTTCTATTTTCTCTATAGTTTTCTATTTATTTTATCTATCAAACAAACTTTCTCAAAAGTGCCACTTAGCACAATATTACTGGGTAGCATTTTAAAGCAGCACACAAAGTTACAACTTATTTTGAAAAGGTTGGATATTTATCTAAATTGGAACGGTAAATTTAATTGTTGCTAACTCTGTTTTAAATAGGTTACTGTCATTTTGCTAATTCAAAATATGTTGGATAATTTATGAAAAGTAGTTAAGGAATATTTTCAACCCAGCCTGCATTTTTATTTTATTATTTGAATATTTAATAATTTGACTTGCATTTGAATTTGAATTCAAGTTCGGTTTGGATCAAGGTGAGGTTTAGAAAATTAATCGTGATGACATGGTGCCATTAGTGTGTGGTTACTGTAGCTTAACTACCCGGGCATTACAAGAAATCAAAGTCACGTATGAGGTCAATAATACGATTGAGAAAACTTTGTTTGCCTATTTGTTTCCTGGGATGACATCCATGCCGAACACGACCGTGCTGGCAAATTCGCTGGAGGGCATGAAAACCCATGGAGAAGTTTTTAAGATGAAGATACTCATGTACCTGATCTCAGTTGTTTTTGCGCCGACCACATATCTTCGTCCAAGTAACTAATGCTTCCCCATCCTGGTGAATGCTCTATCTCTACTCCTTCATTTTTCCTTCAATCTTTTGACTCCTATGTCGTCTGTAAGCTAGTCACTGCCCGTTTTTTGATGTTTACCCATTTTGATTTCTGATGCAGCAACTTCTTGTCCTGAAATTTGTGTTGTGCAGGCAAAACTGAAAGAAGTGAAGAACATGAATTGGTGTAAGTTCATTGCGGACTTCCTACATGATGCATTCTCAAACAAGATGTACCAGAAGGGTTGTCGACTCCATTTAATGGTATTTTTGTTCTACTCTTTTGCAAACACTCCTAGCTCCTTGAGCATGCATGGCAACCATGATGGTGACATTGTGGCAACTACCATCATAACAAGATGGAAACTGCCAACATAACTAGATGGCAACTACCATCATAACAAGATGGCAACTACCATCATAACAAGATGGCAACTGCCAACATAACTAGATGGCAACTAACAGAAATACATGGCAACTCTTTTCTTTCTTCAGCCCTCCAACTTGATGATTGAAGGAACATACGTTAGCTTCTTTTTTGTAAAATACCATGATGGCAAGTGATTTTTTTTCTTTTTACATTGTTGTACATCAGCTCATGTACGTCGATCGTCTTGATCTGTCCACTATGGACTTTACTGGGATAGGAGGCCCGCTGCCTCCACACAAGTTTGGTATTTCTGCGTGGACTTACGATGCTGTCAAGGCTATGCTTGCTGCGGACAAGATAACTGATACGAAATACGGGAAACTGCAGGTTAGTTCTGGCTTCTTTCTTTGCATGACATTCTTTCAATTTTGACGTTGCATAACATATGAAAAAATCCCCATACGGCAACCGTCTGTGGCTAACAAGAGATGACTACCTTGTTAGCCATGGCTGTCTGCGCATGGTATCCATGTCTTACGCCACATGGCAACTCTGCCATCCATTTTGAAACTTCCATCCTATTCCTCTTTTTTATTTTTCATTTTTCAATACATGAACTGTTAGTTAGTGTTCATTGTTTTCTCTCTTTACATGCTAGCTGTTATTTTTGGTTTTTTCCAGCTGATGCCAAGCATGCTATAGACTACAACGTGTTTGGTGGGCCTCAAAACTTTGGAAAGTGGATGGACGTGCACTCAGCTCCATCTTGTCCTGTTGAGGTAATCAAGGATATATATATATATGGTTGTGTTTGGTTTATTTTGATCTTGTGCACGTGACTTTAATACGGTTGGTTACTGCTGCTTCTTGTTTCGTGCACAGGCGAGGGCACCTGTTGAGCATCTAATTGGGCAGTTTGCATCCGGAATGACCAGCTTGCTCGGGAAGTTGGTTGAGGGTTGGACGTCCCTTAATGGCTCTGACAGCGACACGGTTGCGAGGCAGTTCACTCCATTTGTTGCAGAACGGACACATCGGCCAACTGGTTGTCGTGGTCGGTACGACTACAACAGCTCGCAGGAGCTTCCTGACACACAAGATGAACTAGATGGAGATGCTGCTCTCGACAAGGACGATGATGATGACATGGAGAACGTGCAACATGACACCGACGATGATGAACATGTTGAAGTTCGTGCAAGTGGTAAGAAGGGCAAGGGTGCACGAGATGTCCCCTCACCAGAGAAAGTCAAAGAACAGGCAACTGCAAGAGGCAAGGGGTGTCGCCCTCAAAGAGGGGGAGGGATCAAGAGGATGTTGGGCAGGGCTCTCCTGTCAAGAGACCTAGGACCGATCCCTTAGCTGCTAGGAGGAGGTTCGACTTCTATTTTAGTGTTTTGTTTTGTCTCTCCTTTCGAACAGACTGACCCCCTTTTTCCATTTGTTTTGCTAAGCGTGGCAATGTTTTTCATGTCTGACACTTGGTACCCTTTTCTTGCCACTTCCTTATATGTGCAGCGAGGCGACAGCCGGTGGATGAGCAGTTACAAAGAAACAAGCACCAACGCCAACCCGTGTTTCTGCTCGATTGAACAAGGGTGCCCCTATTGCTGGTGACACGCCTTCCACTAGGTCATCTCCTCGTACGTCAACGTCCAACACCGGTGATCCTGTCGTGTTGCCAGATTTGAGGAAGATAGTCAAGAAGTAGGTTATCCCTGTTCTTTTTCATTGCCATATTGCTATATTTTTGCTTTTCAATGCAGCTGTTCAGCTTGCCACGTGGGCTACTGCCATCAGTCCCACATTGCAACTGTTGTTTCTCCCATGCTCTATTTCTTTTTACTACATGGCAACTCCTGCTTGTTTTGCATGGCAACTGCTAACTAGTCAAGATGGCAACTCTTATTCCACCTACATGGCAACTACCAGCTTTTCCATTTTTGTTTGTGCACTCATCCACACCTAGTTTTGAAATGGCAGCCCTGGCACATCACACATTTCTTACATTTTTTAAGATGTGTATCATGGCAACTCCTGCTTGTTCTGCATGGCAACTGCTAACTAGGCCACATGGCAACTCTTATTCCACCTACATTTGCAATTATCAGCTATTCATCTAACAATGTTCGTGTTTTTTTTCAGGGTGAAGAAGACTACCACACGCGTGACCAAGCAGAACCCCAGAGACCCACTCGAACGTATACACTCAAAGTTTTCAATAGGTGGCAACTCAGACGTTCATGAGGCGCCAGTGGACAAACCTACTGCTGCAGTGTCCACTGTTCCCACTAGCTCTGATGCAAGCGGCCGAGCACCTCCGCCGGTTGCAGATGTGCAAGCTAAGACAGCAGGCATCCGTACATCTGGGAGTGACGAGTTGGTATCTGCCAGGACTGTTGAAATATTGCCCACTCTGCTAGCAATGAAGGATGCTGTTGTGAGCCATGCCACCCGATCAGCAAGTGTTGAAGTGGACGCCCCCCAAGATCAACCTAAACAAGGAAGATTTCCGCTCATCTGACACGGATTCCAAGCGGGTGGGTGGTGGCACTTCTGTGTCCACGAAAGAAGGGGCTGAGGCGACAGTTCATAATGATATGCCATCCACAGGTGAGACTCTTGGCACAACAGCTCCAGCTTCTGGTGCTCCAGAGGTTGCTAAGGTGTCCGTTACGTGAGCTGGTCTTCCACTTAGGCGTCGTAGCCCCCGCAAGCAATCTGCAGACATACCCAACGCGCCGACTGTAGCTAGGAGCAGCAGAGATGGCTCTGGTTATGTGCCTGCGTCCACATTGTTCCCACCACCTGCCAGAAACAATGTTATGGAGAGAACGGAAGACCGGAGTACAACCGACCCAGGTGGCAAGCCGGGCATGACTGACGAAGGTGAACATGCGGAGCAGATTGCATCTTTACCCTCCGTGGATAACCCTAGCTTAAATCTGCGCACTTCTAAGCTCCCAGTCAACATCGATGTCCCCTACAGCCCAAACAAGATTGTCAAGAAAGCTGCGACTGATACCGCTGACAGCACGCCCCGCCCTATGAATAAGCCCGATGATTCTGCAGCGGCCGATGCAGAAATGTTTGTTGATCTTTCACCCTTGGATTCTGCCCAGCAAGTTATTCACGGTCTGGCCAGTAGGCAGGAGAGGCACCCAATGGCCTTCACCCCATCGAGCTTTAGCCTTGGCATCAGTAAGGATCAACCAGTGGTGCAAGATCCTACGCCAGTTGCCTTTGCTTTCCCGGCAGGCATGGCCCCAATGATGGCGCAGCCAATGGTTGAGGGCAAGAATGCTGTCAAGTTCGCAGAGCCGGTTGTGCAAGGTACATTTCTTATGCGTTTATCATTTTCGTGCATACATCTTTTTAGTCTGACTTTTGTCCCAAGCATTTTTTTGGGTTCTCACTTTTGTGATGGCAAATGTTATCTGATGGACATGGCAATTGGATTTGCTTGCACACTGTCACCTACATTTTCTGTTGCCATGCTACATTTTCCATTCTGCAAGCACATGGCAACTGGAGTTCATACAACATGGCAACTGTAGTTGTTGTCACATGGCAACTACAATGCATTGCACATGGCAACTCCCTACTTTCTGTGCCTACATTTCATATTCTGCAACCTTTCTTTTCACACTAAATTTATTTTGTTTTCGAGGTATGCTAACCCACTTTTTTGATCCTTGCAGCCACCCCTGAGGAGATTACGCCGTCACTTGATGAAGCTTACCGCAGGATTGAGGAGGCAGCATTGCAGAGGAGGTCCTCACGAGGTCAGGGCCAATCAAGTTCCAATGTGCCTGCTGAGTCGGTATCTGAGGATACCATTAGAAGTGCAACCCCTGGTTCTGTGAGGCAGCGTAGGGTAGTTCACGCGCCACCCGCGGATGATTATGAGCCGGAAGTCAAGGCCACAAAGGATTAGAACCAGCTGTACGACATTGTCAAGCGCTTTGGAAATGCGAGGTCCAACAGCAATCACATGAAGGAGCTGAAAGCGTAATGACCACACCCACATAAACCTCTCATTTGCTTTTCTCTTTTTACTATTCATCCTTTTGCTATTTGTAGATATGCCCCGTTTTATGTTTTATTTTCTTTTTTACTTAGTAGCCATGATTCTTTCATGTTATATCATTTTCATACAGCTCATGTTTGGACAGAACCAAGATCATACAATGTGATGTGACGTACGTTGACCTGGGTGATCTTGCCGAGTCTGTGAGGCCACTCGGTAAAATGTCAAAGAATGTAGTTGCATGTGGGATTGACATCATCAACAGGCATATGGATATGTCTCCCGACAAAACAATCATGCAGTACACTGTGATGTGCAAAATATGGGATGGTGACTTCCACCACAAAATCCTGAGGAAGCATTTTGCTGCGCATGGTGATTTCAAGCTCACAATGAAGAACTGTGTGAGTACTCCTACCTTTTTGCACATTTTTTCCTCCCATGTTATTTTTTTGCCAGTAGCTATGCTTTAGATGTGGGCTTCACCCTGTTTTGTGGTAGATGTTTCATGTGGCAACAGCTGCCATGTAATATGACTTCTGATTTGCTTTCTTAATACAACCCATGTGGCAACTTCAAACTAAAATACATGGCAACTTTGTTCATACATGGATGGCAACTTCTTTTTAATTACCCACTGTAACTAAACATTATACGTTGGTCTACTTTTTCTGGATCCTTGATGCTTTTATGTCACTCATGTGCCTGTTAGTGTAATCGGTGATATCTTTATATGTCATTTTCCCAACTACATCATTCATGTTCTTAATGTGAGCTCTACTTCTTCTTTTCCTTCATTTTTTTGCTTGCAGGTCTTGTTCCCCATGTTCCAGGAGCTTGCACCACAGGACCCACATGACAAGTGTGGTCACCACTACGCGATTTGCCTTGACCTGAAGAACCAACGTTTTGAGGTGCTTGATTCAATGCGTTCAGAAGCTGATGCAGACCTTACTACGCATGCTGAATACTTCATCAACAACCTCAAAGAGACATGGAACCATCACTATGAACACTCAAAGGTCCAGATCAGACATTTTCCAATTGAGTACGTGGCGACTACGAAGCAAGGAAACCGATATTTTCTCATCTTTTCTTCATGTGTCCTCTAAACCAATGCTTACCCTTTTTTGTCACCTCTGAATTGAAGTTTACGATTTTTCTCTCCATTCTTGTGAGCTAACCTGACTCTTTTCTTGTTTAGGCACGACTGCGGCTTCCACACATTGGAATACCTTGCAAAGTGGGAAGGTCGACGGGTTCCTGTCGTCACAGCTGCAATGGTCGTCGAGCTCCGCAAAATTTACACATGGAACTGGTTGATGAATGAAGATTTCAACACGCGGTCCAACGCATGTGAGTTCATAGAGGAAGCTGTGAACAAAGCTGCCAAGAAGTACAAGTGATCACGTGGTGCTCCATACCGAACGCCTACCTTACATTCTGTTGTCGAGGAATGTAAGGTATTACCTTGTTTTTTCAAAACTATGTCCGTGTAATATGCTATTACCGCATCTCCTCATAGCCTAGTATACAGTGGTGGCGTGTGAGTGACATTTGAATAGTTTGTAATATATGTGTGGATGTGAACCTACTTAGGTGTGACAGCAGATACGTTTATGTGTTTTCAGTATTATTTATGCGCTTGTGGGTTGGTAGTACCAGTATGGTGTTTTGAATGCGTCCTTGATGTCTGAAAACATGGAAAATGTAGTTGATTCGTCATGGTTAGTGAAAGTTATCGTTCTTTCTTGTTTGGCTTTTTGGGTTTTTTTGCACTGCTAATTGTACCGGCTAGCATGGTAGTTTGATCACGCAGCTGTAATCTGTGCGGTTGCTGCATGAGACCGTTTCAGCTTGTTTCCCATAGTTTGCACCACAGTACAATATATGTGACTAAAATGTGCTGACTGAACATGGAAATCTACGCGATGAAGATTCAGTACAACTAACATGGCATGTTCAGTACAACTAACATGGCAAATTCAGTACAACTAACATGGCAAATTCAGCAGAAATGGCATGGCAGATTCAGTAGAAATGGTATGGCAGATTTAGTAGAAATTGCATGGCAGATTAAGTTCAAGTAACATGGCAAATTCAGTGTCATAGACATGGCAACTACAGCTATTCGTTCATGGCATTTTTACTTCAAATTCTGATGCCCCTGAAGAGTCATTCTCCAATTTTTACAAAATTTAGAACATCTAGATTACAAAAAAATGTCACCATGGACCAAGTCACAGTGCTCCAATGTTGTTTATGGATTGCCCGTCCCTTTCTTTGGTTTCTTGTGTTTTGCTTGAATCTCCAGTCCCGATTTGTATCTTATCTCTTTTGGACGCCCTTTTGTGATGGAACGGGGTGGGTTCCTAACCTGTGTTTGTGTGCTTGCTGTTCCAGATCCTACCTCCGAGTTTTCAGATGATGGCCCCGTGGATGAAGGCACACTTGATGTGCGGGGGAACCTGTGTAAGGCTTCCTCAGCTTTCCTCTTCTTGATCTCATCAAGCTCTCTTTTGAGGGCCTTCCTGTGTTTTTTTGCGACCCTTGTTGTCTCATCACTCTTGCACGCTTCATCAATTAGTTCAGCATAGTTCTTTGTTAACACAACGTGCCTCACGGCTTCCATGGTTGACTCTGGTCTCTCGTCATGCACGTCCAAAACTGCGTTTGATGTCTGCGGCACCAATGTGTCGTCAGCGTCCCAAGTCCATCGTCGCCTTATGAAATGGCGAGGCATTCATGTCACCGCGTTCATGTCCATTACTTTTAGAATGTGACAGCACACAATCCCGTCCCGTTCGAATTTGCAGCATTGGCAGTAGTATTTGTTGGGGAACGTAGCATAAATTCAAAATTTTCCTACGTGTCACCAAGATCTATCTATGGAGAGACTAGCAACGAGGGGAAGGAGAGTGCATCTACATACCCTTGTAGATCGCTAAGCGGAAGCGTTCAAGTGAACGGGGTTAATGGAGTCGTACTCGTCGTGATCCAAATCACCGATGACCAAGTGCCGAATGGACGGCACCTCCGCGTTCAACACACATACAGCCCGATGACGTCTCCCATGCCTTGATCCAGCAAGGAGAGAGGGGGAGGTTGAGGAAGACTCCATCTAGCAGCAGCACAACGGCGTGGTGGTGATGGAGGAGCATGGCAATCCTGCAGGGCTTCGCCAAGCACCGCGAGATATGAGGAGAAAGAGAGGGATGGTTGCACCAACAGGCAGAGATCAGATCGCGTGTATTGGGCAGCCCCTAGGCCTCATATATATAGGGGAAGGGGAGGAGGGTGCGCCCCCTCTAGGGTTCCCACCCCTAGAGGGGTGGCAGCCCTAGATGGGTCTTGGGGTGGCGGCCAAGAGGGGGAGAGGGGGGGCGCCCCCTAGGGTGGGCCTTAGGGCCCATCTAAGCCTAGGGTTTCCCCTTCTCCTCCTTTGCTGCACCTTGGGCCTTGTGGGAGGCGCACCAGCCCACTCAGGGGCTGGTCCATCACCACTCTTGGCCCACGCAAGCCTCCGGGACTGGTGGCCCCACTTGGTGGACCCCCGGGACCCTCCCGGTGGTCCCGGTACGTTACCGATAAACCCCGAAACCTTTCCGGTGACCAAAACAGGACTTCTCATATATAAATCTTTACCTCCGGACCATTCCGGAACTCCTCGTGACGTCCGGGATCTCATCCGGGACTCCGAACAACATTCGGTAACCACATACAAACTTCCTTTATAACCCTAGCGTCATCGAACCTTAAGTGTGTAGACCCTACGGGTTCGGGAGACATGCAGACATGACCGAGACGTTCTCCGGTCAATAACCAACAGCGGGATCTGGATACCCATGTTGGCTCCCACATGTTCCATGATGATCTCATCGGATGAACCACGATGTCAAGGACTTAATCAATCCCGTATACAATTCCCTTTGTCTAGCGGTACGATACTTGCCCGAGATTCGATCGTCGGTATCCCGATACCTTGTTCAATCTCGTTACCGGCAAGTCTCTTTACTCGTTCCGTAACACATCATCCCGTGATCAACTCCTTGATCACATTGTGCACATTATGATGATGTCCTACCGAGTGGGCCCAGAGATACCTCTCCGTTTGCACGGAGTGACAAATCCCAGTCTCGATTCGTACCAACCCAACAGACACTTTCGGAGATACCTGTAGTGTACCTTTATAGCCACCCAGTTACGTTGTGACGTTTGGCACACCCAAAGCACTCCTACGGTATCCGGGAGTTGCACAATCTCATGGTCTAAGGAAATGATACTTGACATTAGAAAAGCTTTAGCATACGAACTACACGATCTAGTGCTATGCTTAGGATTGGGTCTTGTCCATCACATCATTCTCCTAATGATGTGATCCCGTTATCAATGACATCCAATGTCCATGGTCAGGAAACCGTAACCATCTATTGTTCAACGAGCTAGTCAACTAGAGGCTTACTAGGGACATGGTGTTGTCTATGTATCCACACATGTATCTGAGTTTCCTATCAATACAATTATAGCATGGATAATAAACGATTATCATGAACAAGGAAATATAATAATAACTAATTTATTATTGCCTCTAGGGCATATTTCCAACAGTATTCGCCTTCGCTTATCGATGTCTTCACAAAGTAGTTCCTTCCCTTGTCCGGGTCTTCAGGTTCTGAATCCGACATGCCCAGGATAGAACACACCTTGAATGTATGTTCGTCCACCTGGAAAGCCGTGTATATGCTGGCACGCTTTACTTCTTCCTGGAATCTGCAAGTTTTGTGTGGTTTTGTTAAACTCCTATGTGAAGTTTTTTGTAGCACCTTTTATTGTTGTGGCCAATGGAATTACAATTCATTTAAACATGGCAACTACAGTTCATTAAACATGGCAACTGCAGTTAATTAAACATGGCAACTGCAGTTCATCTAAACATGGCAACTACATAACAACTTCATTTTGGCATTTGCATTCCATGCCATCATGGCCAGTGGAATTACAGTTCATTAAACATGGCAACTACAGTTCATTAAACATGGCAACTGCAGTTCATCAAACATGGCAGCTGTAGTTGAGCAAACATGGTAACTGCAGTTGAGTAAATGTGGCAAACTACAGTTCATTAAGCATGGCAAACTGTAGTTCATTAAGCATGGCAACTAGATATCATGGTTACTCTGTACCTAATGGCTACTTTTCAACAAAATCATCATTTTTTAAATAAGCACTTCAACTGCATTGCATTCTACATGGCACCTACTACCTTCATGCTTGTGCAAATAAGATTGTAGCATGACTGACTTACTTGTTAAAAATCATGTTGGTGTATATCTTGCTCATCTGCCTCTCCATTGGTAAATACGTTAGCAATTTTGGCTGCTTGAGTGCGGTGTTTGCTTCCTGCTGTAGCTCAGATCCCAGTATTTTTTGTTGCAAAGCGGTGTATTGCTTGGCAAACTGCAGCAATGAGTTGCCAGGGCTCAC
Source organism: Triticum urartu (assembly GCF_003073215.2). Taxonomy (NCBI): domain Eukaryota; kingdom Viridiplantae; phylum Streptophyta; class Magnoliopsida; order Poales; family Poaceae; genus Triticum; species Triticum urartu. Next base: position 331,214,668 of record NC_053023.1, on the reverse strand, counting down.
GTACCGCTTCAAAACAGCATTGAACCCCTCACTGAGCTGTGTAGTCTGCAGAAACGGGAAGAAGCACTGCATGAAGTAGGCCGGCACCCAGTACATTCGCTTCTCCCACAAGCTAGCAAGCGTCTCGTGGTCTTGGACTTGATATGTTTCAATCATAGCCATCCAGCTCCTTTCAAACTCCTCCACCGTCAAGTTGTGGTCCATGCACAGCTCGAATGCCTTCTACAGCTCTGGACGGTCAGCAAAGAACGGTCCTAGTGTCTCCTCAGCCTTCTTTATAATGTGCCACCTGCAGTGCATGTGCACTGCCAACGGAGAGACCTCCTCTATGCCTGCACGCATGCTAAAATCCTAGTCTGTTATTCTGTTCATCGAAGCAAGTCCACACATGCACTCCAAGAAGGTCTTGAACAACCAAGTGTACACATCCGTGTCTTCGTTCCGAATGAGCCCGCATCCGAACTGCAATGACTGATTGTGGTTATTTATTCCTATGAATGGAGTGTTGGGGAACATAGTAATTTCAAAAAAATTCCTACGCACACGCAAGATCATGGTGATGCATAGCAACGAGAGGGGAGAGTGTTGTCTACGTACCCTCGTAGACCGACAGCGGAAGCATTATGACAACATGGTTGATGTAGTCGTATGTCTTCACGGTCCAACCGATCAAGCACCGAAACTACGGCACCTCCGAGTTTTAGCACACGTTCAGCTCGATGACGATCCCCGGACTCTGATCCAGCAAAGTGTCGGGAAAGAGTTCCGTCAGCACGACGGCGTGGTGACGATCTTGATGTTCTACCGTCGCAGGGCTTCGCCTAAGCACCGCTACAATATTATCGAGGAGTATGGTGGAAGGGGGCACCGCACACGGCTAAGAAAACGATCACGAGGATCAACTTGTGTGTCTAGGGGTGCCCCCTGCCCCCGTATATAAAGGAGCAAGGGGGAGGCCGGCCGGCCCTAGGGCACACCAAGGAGGAGGAGTCCTCCTCCAAGTAGGAGTAGGACTCCCCTCTTTCCTACTCCTACTAGGAGGGGGAAAGGAAGGGGGAGAGGGAGAAGGAAAGGGGGGGCGCCGCCCCTCCTCTCCTAGTCCAATTCGGACCAGAGGGGGAGGGGGCGCGCGGCCCACCCTGGCCGCCCCTCTCTCTCTCCACTAGGGCCCATAAGGCCCATTACTTCTCTCGGGGGGGTTCCGGTAACCCTCCGGCACTCCGGTTTTCTCCGAAATCACCCGGAACACTTCCGGTGTCCGAATATAGCCGTCCAATATATCAATCTTTATGTCTCGACCATTTCGAGACTCCTCGTCATGTCCGTGATCACATCCGGGACTCCGAACTAACTTCGGTACATCAAAACTCATAAACTCATAATATAACTGTCATCGAAACCTTAAGCGTGCTGACCCTACGGGTTCGAGAACAATGTAGACATGACCGAGACACGTCTCCAGTCAATAACCAATAGCGGAACCTGGATGCTCATATTGGCTCCCACATATTCTACGAAGATCTTTATCAGTCAGACCGCATAACAACATACGTTGTTCCCTTTGTCATCGGTATGTTTACTTGCCCGAGATTCGATCGTCGGTATCTCAATACCTAGTTCAATCTCGTTACCGGCAAGTCTCTTTACTCGTTTAGTAATACATCATCTCGCAACTAACTCATTAGTTGCAATGCTTGCAAGGCTTATGTGATGTGCATTACCGAGAGGGCCTAAAGGTACCTCTCCGACAATCAGAGTGACAAATCCTAATCTCGAAATACGCCAACCCAACATTTACCTTTGGAGACACCTGTAGAGCTCCTTTATAATCACCCAGTTACGTTGTGACGTTTGGTATCACACAAAGTGTTCCTCTGGCAAACGGGAGTTGCATAATCTCATAGTCATAGGAACATGTATAAGTCATGAAGAAAGCAATAGCAACATACTAAACGATCGGGTGCTAAGCTAATGGAATGGGTCATGTCAATCACATCATTCTCCTAATGATGTGATCCCGTTAATCAAATGACAACTCATGTCTATGGTTAGGAAACATAACCATCTTTAATCAACGAGCTAGTCAAGTAGAGGCATACTAGTGACACTCTGTTTGTCTATGTATTCACACATGTATTATGTTTCCGGTTAATACAATTCTAGCATGAATAATAAACATTTATCATGATATAAGGAAATATATAATAACTTTATTATTGCCTCTAGGGCATATTTCCTTCATGGAGCGCATGGCATCTTGTACATATTAGTGAGATATGTCGTGTCGAATGAAATGCAGTCTCAGAAATGTTTGTAGGCTCTTCTTGCAGCACCATCCACCCAATACATGTTCCTGACACGGTCCTCGTCGTCCAATCTTATCCTGTAGAAGAAATCTTGATCTTCTTTTGCTTTCTCATCGAAGTAGGCTATCGTGGCTTCTATGTCAGCCAACTTGCTTTCTCTATGGTACTTTGCCTTTAGGTTTGTGACGTCTGCTGGTAGGTAGGGCATGCTACTCAGATACCCCTTTTTGCTGTGGATGAGGGAAAGTATCTGCACCATTCTTGATGGACTGACGTTACAATCATGTAGCAGCTTTATGAATTTCTTCTCGAGGGGGGTGAATCATCTGTGGGCGGTCAGATATTTTACCAGGTCAAACTTCTTTATTAGCTCATGGCTGTGCTCGTAAAAATATTCAGTGACCACCCACTGTGCTCCATCTACGTTCAGCTTACACCGGACAGGGCATTCCGTCTTGACAATGATACCTCTCTTTCGTTCCGGAACGACAGGCGCATCACCTTTGCCCTTCTTGTTTCTTCGTGCCTTGTAGCACCTCATCTCACCTCTGCTGTACTCGTTAGTTTTTTTAATTTTCCTATGGTATTCGGTGTTGACCGCAAACCCATGAAACTTTGCATATATCTGGTAGAATTCCTTTGCATCTTCAAACGAATCAAATCTCTGCCCAAGATACGGTGGCTAGGGTACCATGATTTCTGATTGTCCACCATCTTCATCCCCTTGTGCTTCGTCATCGGTTTCATCATTCACTTCAGTATCGGCGGCTGTTTCATCTGCTTGAGTGTTGCTTGTGCTGGTGTGCACAGGTGTGCTTGTCGGTATTGCTGGCACGATTGCCATTTCCGACACTGACTTGGCATTGTTTGTGGCATGAGTGTTGGCTGGCTGGTGGAATGCGTCTTTCATGCGCTCAGAGCTTCCCGCAGTAGATGTCCCCGTGCCGCTGTTAATTGTAGTTGAAGGTCCTGCGATAAAAAATCAGGTACAAGCGTAAGATTTTGCTTGAATGTCATGTTTATCGTAACGGAGTACAGCAGCTGCATGTGATTTTGCATGACATCATTCACACAGCAAGCCGTGAATCTGCATATGGCCATGCATGACAACTGTGATTATCCAGCAATGGAAGCTACAGTCCAACCACATGGCAACTACCGTTGCCAACACATGGCAACCAACGTCTTTTAGCATCAGAACTTGTAGCATATAGCAATGGCAGATATAGTCCAACACACATGGCAACTACTGTTGCCAACACATGGCAACCAGCGTCTTTCAGCATCAGAACTTGCAGCATATAGCACTGACAGATACAGTCCAACATACATGGCAACTACTGTTGCCAACACATGGCAACTACTGTTGCCAACACATGGCAACCAGTATACTATAGCATCAAAACTTGTATTCTAGGCTTGAGCTCAATACGCAAATGTGAACAATCATGAATGTGGCACACACTCTTATAGCAATTGACAAATCCCGAAGACAATATACGACTCTTTGCACATGACCACTTCGTAGCATTTTTGTTTGTTTTTTCCACCACCACCGTTACAAATCTACTTTTCTTCACATGTTATTCCCCACAAAAGCATTAGGCACCCCAGGCTTTACACTTTATGCTTCCGGCTCGTATGTTGTGTGGAATTGTGAGCGGATAACAATTTCACACAGGAAACAGCTATGACCATGATTACGCCAAGCTATTTAGGTGAGACTATAGAATACTCAAGCTTGCCATGAGACGTTTGCCGATGTGGTTCCACCGTAACAACCTGCGATCATGGTAGCAGTTGGTCATTGCATGGCAACTGTAGTTTGTTCAACATGGCACATGTAGTGGTCCAACCATGCCACACAGATTTGTTCACACTTGTCATCCACGGTTGTTTAGACATTCCAGTCACATTTTGATTATACATGGCAACTGCAGTTGTCCAGGCATGGCAACTGCAGTTTGTCCAGCCATGGCAACTGCAGCTATCAGATATGTTCCTTTCTCCTAACTCACTGTCCACAACTTCACTTTCATGCACTCATCTGTGTATGACGTTGATGGCAGGTACATGGTTGCCGCCTGATGCCACGTGCTGCATGAAAGTCCTACATTTTTTTTCGATATAACTCGTGAGTCGTTTGCCATCCTTGCAAGTTTAATTTCATGTCCACAACAGTAAGTTTCTTTTTCGTATACGTTACCTTGATTTGCCACATTAGCTAGCTGAAGTTGGTTGCTCGTACATTTGTCAGCGTTAGCGCCCTGTGACGAAACTTGCCATGCTGCCCCCCTGATTGTGGTTTGGTCATAAGAACCTGCTAAAAATAGATTGTAGGACATAAGTAGAATGACATATTCATCGTCACGAACATGGCAACTGTTTCTTCTTTGTTTATCATGCATCGTACTGATGCCCGCGTAGTGCTCTAGTAGTGGCAGCAATGGCCCTGAAGAAATGAGTTGATTGTACTCTGCTGCATCCCAAGGTGGCATTTCCGGCCTTTGAGAAAGCCAAGGATCAGTGTCATCTTCGTGATTCATTCTTCTGCCTTTTCTTTTCTGCCACTGTGTTTTAGTCACTGCATGAACAAGAAAGCATCAACAATCCGCAAAAAGCGTTCTTGCTGTTTGCACGTAGAAGATAACACGGCAATCTCATAACATTTCTTGTGTAGGCAACCAACACCTCATGGCAAGTAGGACATGCACATTCCATTCTCTTTTCTGAATTCTGGATGCCATCTATCATTTTGAAGCGATGGCAACAGAAATTAAAATAGGATGGCAAGCAATAAGATAACATGGTGGCAACTACGGACAATGATAGATGGCAACTGACGTTAGATACAAGTGGCAATTATTTTTCCTCCCTCCCCATGCCAAATTCCTCCTTTCTCTCCCTATTTATAGTGATTCCTACACACGCTTCATTACCAACTACTCGCATCAAGCCAACCCAGAAGCTTGGCACAAGTCTAGCATAGTATATGACAGATTTGGCGTATGTTGGTGGGCAAATGCAAAGACACATAAATTCGTGGGGTGTTTGCCCTGATAGCGTGGATCCAGTCGCCATCTTCGTGGGAAAATTTGCAATTTCAGATTTCTGGACAAAAGACGGTCGAGAAACAGAAGGAGATCGGAGATCCAACTGTTTAGCTCGTCGTCTTGAGAGGGCGGGGTTGGGGTGGGAGGGGATGGGGGTGGGGTGGGTGGTTAGCGGTGGGAAGGCGCTAGGGATCTGCTCTGGTTGCCATGGCAACTAGAGAAGGAAGGCGGCGGAGGTAGGGGATCGAGAGGTGCGAGACAATGGCGGCAGGGCGGACTGGGGATCGAAAGGAGCCCGGGACGGCTGGCGTGCTGGGTCGTGCGGGCAGCGCGGTCGTTTGGCCCGGACGTGTGGGCGGTTTTGCCACACACCGGATGTGCGAGCTGTGGCTGCGCGCGCCCGGACGCGGTCGTGCGGGCGGGTTCTTCTCCATGCCACACAAGACGTGCGGCACAACCACCCGTACACCACACGTGTGGCAGTTATCGGTGTCCAAAAGAAAACATCGGTTGCGTTTGCAGTTCTCGACGAAATTGGTGTCTTTGCGCTTAAAAAAAGGTTATTTCTTCAACGGCGATAAGCAATGGCAGGGAGGTGGGGATGATCTTACCCAGTTTCAGGCGAAGAGGATGCTGGAGAGCCGGCGGGACTGTGGAGCTCTTGGTCAATACACACGCGCTTGTGCTCGTTACGGAGGGTCTCCGCCTGGATGCGCTTCAGGTATGTGTCGGAATCGCCGTCGCCGGCCATCGCGAGGTCGGGGGTGGGCCTACGAGAAAGAGTGGCATGGCCGAAAATGATACGTAGTCGGTCTCTCCCTCTCCCTCGATTTGGGCTGGGCTTTGACGGGTGTTCTTTTACCATCGACTACGTGCCTCCGCAGAACACCCTTCTTTCTTCTGGGATGCCCCCTATAATTTTCTAAAAATAAATTATCGCCATGTAAGAAGAGAAAAGAAATCAGACATAGTTTTCTATTTATACTAGCAAAAAAAGTCCGTACATTGCAACGGAGAAACAAATACCACACTCCTTTAACCCAATAACCATGAGTCAAGACCCCAATAGGTCCACGTCTTTCCTTTCAACACATGACATCCCATCTGTGTTACCACTTATCCTCCTTCCCGCCCTCGTCAATGGTGGCCCCGGTGCTCACACAATCACTACGTGTTTGGATGTTGTCAATCTTAAGGCGTCTCTCTCTCGGCATAAGATAAGAAATCGATTTTTTTTCCGTGAGATTTTGACAAGGCGTGCATGCGGGGTTATAGATGGTTTCTTTCATCTCTAATTCTGGTTTTGCTAAGGTGTTTATTTTCAATCTGGATCGTCACCGGCATGAAATAGAGACGGATCATGCGCTATTGATTAAGGTTGCACCCTAAATAGAATTTTTAAAATGGTTAACAGATAAAATAACACCATATTCAGATTATATGCATTTTCTAATCAAATTTTATATGACATGTTAAATTTGGAGCTAGCGTTTAAAAGATATAGAAAATTTTAAAAAGCATTTGATATTTACTGCGGGTTGATTAACCCAATTATCAGGGGTTTCCGACAAAAGAGGAAATCTACTTAAAACTGACTCGCGGTTGATTACCAGAAACATCAGGTGCTTTTCTGGAAAATAATGTGACGAACCAAGAATACTTATTTTCTTTATTATTACCTTCGTCATGGTTTATTGGTCCCCTTACTATTTTAAATTTTATATATTTTAAAAATTGATGACTCAATCTTTATTTTTCTAATTATGGTATTATATTATGTAAACTTGAAAAATGTAAGTTCTATAGATTTAAAATTTTGAATTCAGCATCCGTGGTTTGAAACTTAAAAACACAAAATATCAAATTCAAATTTTGAATGTTGTAAGTCCAGAACTGAAACTTAAGAACCGTTTATTTTATTTTATTTCGTATACAGAATTGGAATATTTAAATATCTTACAGACTTGTATTGGGCCACATACACACCAGTTACCAGTAGCACATCGACTGATTCCCCCATCTGAATGTACTGGGGCTTCAGGTAGCCAATACAAGTTTCAAAGCTATGTAAATATCTTAGACACTAGTATTGGGCCACACACAAACCAGCAACCATTAGCAGATCAAACTGATTCCCTGTTTGAAAGTGTTGGGGCTTCAGGAAGCCAGCGTAGTCCTTGGGCAGTTGTCGATGGAGCAAGCCAGGACATCTCGGTAATCCCGCGAAATTGTGAAATGATCATACACATTGCCATCACGGCTTTTCTTGTACTCAAACAGCAAGGATGACTGGTTGAAGGCCGTGAGCTTGACGAACCCGAAGTCGAAATCCCTGAAGTGACTCCACTGGATATTTGATGTGGTGAATGCTGAATCTGAAATGCTAGCGCCAGCACCACCAACAACCACATGTGTTGTTGCCTTGAACGGGCCACTGTAATGATCCGATGCATCAACGGCGCATTGGCTCTGCAACCAATTAAAGATTGTAACAGGACATATAAGATTGTAACAGACTAACTCTTAAAAATATACTGTACAGGATATGTAAGCTTTATGCCTGTAAACTATAATATTTACAGCAGCATTACCAGCAATAGTACTTACTGGACCTTGTCATTTGAACCAAGTGCAAATGCAATATTCTACAGAAAACTTCAGTCTGGTGCAAATGAAAACTAGGGACATACCTGATAGACTGGACATGTCCTTTCATAGTTATGGACATGACCGTAGAAGGCGAGATCGACCTTGTACTTCTGCCAGAGCTCCTGCAGAGCTTCTCGTCCCATTGGTTCCTCGAATGTGCCCTCTGTCTCATAGTAAGTGCAGGATGAGTACCCAAGAACACGGTGTGCCAGAAAGATGAGCCAGGGCTGCTTCTGCCTGTCGACCGACGACAGGCATTGCTCAATGAACTTGTACTGCTCGGTCCCTGGCCTCCAATCTTCTTCTGTGTTAGCAATGCAGAACCTGAACATGCCATAATCTGTCGCATACCTGAAGAAGGATAGCTGTCTGTCAGTAAATTTCAAGGATTGTACTGTATATCTTAAAAGGAAGACTTATGGCCTCACCGAGTCACAGCATTTACCAGAATTTTGCACGGTTCTCAGCAGGAGTATAGAATACAGTTTGCGCAGGAACACCACATTCTCCACCTGAGTCAAGATTTCCATAGAAAGATCCAGTCCCGGGCCAGTCTCTTTCATGGTTACCACTGAAGAAATGCCCATTCTTGTATTTATGAAACAGTAATACATTTTGATAACAGAGGAAGTTCTGAAGTGATATACTAAACTAACCTGCCAATCATGTATGGTACAGTCGATGCAATTGGTTCAATCTGTGAGGTGAACTGATCCCACTGAGACAAGTAGCCATTGGCGTAGCAAATGTCCCCAATGTGAAGCACCATGTCAATGTTTTTTAGGTCTCTAATGATCTGGTTAGTAGTGTTCAGTGAGCCAGGTTGGAAGTCATTGAACTCATTGGAACCATCTGCCTCTGCCTGAAGGAAAAAATGCGAGCACAAAAAATCACTGTAATTCTGATGCAGAAAGAGAATCACCGTAACTGGAAAATGTCTAATTGTTACAAGAAAAATATGAAATAAAACCAAGATGGGCAGGAAATATAATATACCTTTCCCATATCTCCAAATATGACAATTTGTTGCAAGGAATCTTGCCCAGGATAAGGTGATGCTTTAAAGCTATATAACTTGCTCCAGATGTGGGTACCATTTGGTAACCTATGGCCAAGCCTGTAGGTATACCTGAAAATTTTTAAGTAACCATTTCTTAGTAGCTGGATGCATCACAATTTCAAAACAGGTTAAAGTGAAAAGATAGACAACACACTTGGAGTCTGGCCACAGATCCTTCAAGAAACTAGTATGAATGTAACCCGGATGGCGCCAACCAACAGTTCGAGCAGGTGCTCCTACATGTGCAGATTAGAAGTAAGGTGTTTGATTCAAAACAAAAACAAATGACCTCAGAAAACCTTTGAGCAGATTCTCAGTTATGTTGACGGTGTAGATTCTGAACTACGATCATCTCATCTCTTAAGAAGAATAGGGAAATAGTGACATACCGCACATGCTATTTCTGTTGAATGTTAATGTTCCGGCTGGGGAAAGAAACTGAGGCCCGCCTTTAGCACCCCATTCAACAAAAGGAACTGCTTCTTTTATATCGTATCCACTTGTCCAGGTGATTGTCATCTACAATAGTACTAGTACAGTTACCTTAGATAACTGAAGACAGTTATCTTGTATAGCTAGCTTCAATGCTGAATTGAGAATAATAATACGATGCATATTCTCATGAAAAACAGCCACACAATTCAAAACGGTCATTTCGATGGTGAATTTATAGGCAAGCTTACTTCATCCCAAGACTTCCCTTGTGCCAAACGTGGGTAGACAGGTGCCTTTGGGTTCGCAAAGGTGACCATATTTGAGACAGCAATCAGCTTGGGCTGTTACAGGTGAGGACAGGATTGGACATTTTTCAGTCTCAGGAATATGACGAGTATATTTTTGGTTAGATCAGAGTTGTTATTATGTAGAGAAGTTGAGGTAACACAGTATAGCCTTGCCTTCATCAGACCACCAGAAAAGAGTGCAAAAGAGAAGTCTTCCCTCTGGTTGATCAACTGAAGCTTCAAGTTTCCCTTCCCAGACCTGTTATAGCCATCATTCTTGAACTTTGCAAATTGGTACTGCAATGAAGATAGGAAAGGAAAAGGTTAATGTTCGAAACGGAAGTATCCCAGAGTCTGAATCCTGGCATAGAACTATATCTGAAGCTCAATTAGCCAAATCGAACAGGAAAAAATAATGCCAACCTTGATAGGTGCTGTGCATAGCACTGGAGGTTGTTGTCTCTCATTTTCAGGCTCGCAGATCGCATCACTAATTTTTTTCAAAAAAGAAACAACAAATCAAATAATACGTAAGATCTTAGGTGCATCTCTGAATGCCTAGGTGGATTGAGATCATGTTACAACAGATTTGCCTCCGCGCAGATATACCAATATTATTACCTGAAATTGGCAGGAGAAAACACACCAATCCAGTCGTCATCAGAGGGATTTGGATGGAAGAACTCTACCTCTACCCATTCGCTGCTCTCGCCCTGCAGGATGGCATCACATCACTGTGAAACTGTTGAACAAGAGTGGTGAGAAGTGGGGCATGCTAACCTTGAGCCCAAGAACCAACGGGGACGCCTTTACATGCACCGAGTCATCGATGGCGAGGGTTGTTCTCTCAACTGCGATCCTCGACAGCGGCTGCTCGCCGCCCGGAAGAGCCGCGGCACAAACAAACAGCCATATGACGACCACCCACAGCCTCATTTCGTCGAGAAGCCTGAACACTCCCAACTAAGACAACAATCGAAGAAGAACAAGAAGAAGAAAAGAGCAAGCATATAGACTGCAACACCTACCTGTAATTTCGAACCATTTCTGGCGATCGCCAGGAGAAGGAGAAGGAGAAAGTATACCAACAAGAGACAGCAGCTTTATTATGATACGAGCATATGCGTGGGTAGTGCAACTTAGTTGAGTGACCGAGTGTGCAGGATTGGAGGAACCGAGGAAGAATGCACAAATATACAGCCAATCATTGAGGTAGGCGTGTAGGCATAGGATACCATCCGTTGCTCCCAAGAAGACAAACTGAGATTGAAAAATGGCGTCAAGAAAGACCATAATAGTTGACTGATTCTGTCAGTGTCAGCATTTCCTTTTTTCTTTGCGAGGGCTGTCAATGTCAGTACAGTACTGGTGAAGATTAGTTTGACAGACCTAGAGAAAAGATCATTCGGTAAGGATTAATTGTATTAGAGATAAATGCTTCTTGATCAAATTACCAGGCAAACCCTGAGAGCAAGAACCGTGGCGTCGACGTGGCTCTCTGACGGTCTTCGACAGAGGTTGTTCGCAGCCATGGAGCGCATGAACATGTGCCAAGAAGCATCCATAGCATAGCATGGAACTTGCTCGAACAGGTGGTGGGCGACGGAGGAGGGGAACAGTCACGCCGGTCATCGTTCGCGCGTACACCCGCGCGCCGCTCATGTTCCAGACTCGACGCCGTGCTGTTCGGCCTGGCCTGCGAGCGCGGCGCCGACGGCGCACGCGAACACGCCGGCCTGGAGGATGGTGGCAGCGAGCGGCCGGCTGTTGGGCCGCCCACGGCCGAGCTCGCCCGGGCCAGTCACCTCCCGAGGTGCGAAACGTTTTTCTTTTCTTTTCTCACCGTCCCCACAGGAACAGAGAGCTACCCAATCCTCACCCGCGGCAGAGAAGGCAGCGGCGGCGCGCGTCGAGGTGCAGCCACTCTCCCCTCTCTCTCTCCCCCTCTGTAATCCCTTCTCTATCTCTATGGTACGGCGGCCGGCCGGCGGGTCGCGATAGGTGAGCGACGGTGGCGCGCGTCGAGGGGATGGTCGTGGGCGGGAGGGGAGTGAGACAGTCAGTGGACGGTGAGGGATGGGTGGTGCGCGGGAGCCGGGAGGCGAACTGGCAGATGGCGAGGCGGAAGGCCGGTGCGGCGAGGGTTAGGTCCGGGACGGCGACGGGCAGCCCGTGAATGAGGCAGACGGCGGCGAACTCCGGCGCGGGGGTGAGGTGGCTTATGCTATGGCCGGGGGTTGCCATTGGATCGGAATTTCAGTTCTCGACACTGGGCGTGGAGTGGGGCTCTCCTCTGTACTTCTCTGCGCCGGCTCTGACCCCCACCCTCTCTTTCTCTCTTCAGCTAGCACCGAGCGATTCTCCTGGGAGCACCTAGCCGGCCAAGATAACAAGCACAGCAGCCCCGTTTCTCTCCCTCAAAAAGCAGAGGTATAACAAGCACACAGGAACTCCATTGCTGTTGTTTGGTTCTATTCTTTGATCGTTTGACAGTGAGCATGATATATTCTTCTATTCTGTATGTGTATGGATTGTGAGGAATATTTGCTATGTGCATGGACAGTGAGCATGGTTCATCCATTTGATTGTGTTCCCAGCTGAGGCTGCTTGGTCATCTGCTGGAACGGCGCCTGGAAAAATGGCGTCCACCCTTCTCCCGACCTTATTGCCGCCAGTTTCACGTGCCGTCGCCTTCCTCCTCCGAACCCCACCAAAACCCTTCCGCTCTCACCATCCGCTTTTCCGCAGCCTCCCCGCCTCAGCTTCTTCCCCATCAACCCCTCCTACTTACCACTCCCTCGTCACCATGGCCTCCGCGGGTATCCCTGCGCGCCGGGACCTCCTCATGCTTGGCATTGAGACCAGCTGTGATGACACTGCTGCTGCCGTGGTATGCATTGCTCATTTGCTGTCCCATTTCTGTCCAGTCACTTCTATTTGTGGTCGAACCTTCCAGGTTTTATGCTTACGGCATGTCTCTATGATGCTTGGTTGTTTGCAGGTTAGAGGCGATGGGGAGATCCTTAGCCAAGCGATTGCTTCCCAAGTAAGGATTTGCTTTTCAGTTCACATTCTCTCCAGATGTTCCATGTCTAATTCTATTGAGATCAAGAACTTTTGGCAAACATTTGTATCCTTTACATGTTGCTGATCGTACTGTTGTGTGTTTGGAAGTCAGATTTGCTTGTGAAATGGGGCGGTGTCGCTCCTAAGATGGCCGAAGAAGCTCATGCGCTTGCTATTGATCAGGTTTTGTCTTCCTTTAAGAAGATGGATGACCTTAAGTCTAAGATGTTTGTGTTAACTGTCTTATATGTCCTTGTCTTGCAGGTTGTTCAGAAAGCACTCGATGACGCAAATGTGTCAGAGACTGATCTTTCTGCTGTGGCCGTGACCATTGGACCAGGGCTTAGTCTATGCCTTAGAGGTTCCTGTTTTTGCTATTCTGACTTGCTTAAAATAAATATGAATTACTGATGTTTTCCATCGCATGCTACTAAAATAAGGAAATGTCTGTTCGTCAGTTACCAAATTCAACTTTTATCCTCGCAAAAAAAGAAACTTAACTTGTAAGTTTGCACATCGGATACTTTTATCAGTTAGGTTTTAGGCATGGTGACAGTGGTCCGAGCGAGTTAAAGTTAATCAAAGAATCTTGCCATTCACTTAAAGAACTGTTTTGGATAATTTAGTGTTGACTTTCTTGAAGTGACCATTTTGTGTCAAATGTTGTCATATGACCTGGGATGTGCCAGATTTCTAGGATGGATGATGGTGGTGTGTGTGCGAGTATCACAACTCGAAAGCCAATTTTTGCTGCTTCCATGTTTTATATGTATCACACTATCAGTTCAAGGGCTGACTTAAGTTTAATCTGTCACATGTGATCTTCATTTTCTTTCTTTGTGGTACTTAAGCAAAACTGTTTTAGGTGTAGTGCATTTTTATCACTAGCCTGTCGGCCCTTTAGCTTTTTTAGTAATTCCTTCTTACATGCAGACACAATCATATTAGAACTGTTTTGCTATCCATGTGCCAGAGCCATGAGTTGGTTGCGAGATCTTATGGGTTTCACCACTAGCCTAGCCCAACTTGTTTGGGACTAAAGGCTTTGTTGTTGTTGTTTTGTTGTTGTTTATTGAACTGGCATATTAGATAGGAAGAAGGTATACATTTTTAGTCTGTCAACTTTGTAAATTCTAAATTTGGTCCGTCAACTCTGTAGTCTGTACTTGATAAGTTTGTCCCTCAAATATGTCAAAACCGTCTAGATTCGATCCCTTGCGACACTGAAAGTGGTTTTTGACAGTGACTTGGCTGCGGTTTCACACACATGACAGCGCAGCTAGCAAAAAAATAAAATAGAAAGGGAAATGTTCCTAAAAGTTAATTAAATTAAATATTTTAGAAATTGAAAAAATGTGTAACGTCCATAGATACTGGAAAGCCCCTAGGTTTGGTTTTTTTAAAAGCATTTCTTTTTCTATATTTTTTGCCATCCTTAAAATTCTCAGATTTTTTGGTAACTGAATAGTCTGTTTTCCTGACTTCTGAAATAATATTAAAATAGGTAATCTATTTTTCCTGTTTTTTATTTTTGTTGGCTGACCTTTCGAAAAGAACTTCAATATTTGATTTCCCCCCTCCCGTCATAATCCCCACACACACACACACACTCACACACGATCTTTTGTGGTACCACTTCTGTGAAACAGCGCCAAATCATGATCAAAACAGCATTCAGTGGGGCAAGCGGGGCGGATTCGGGACGATTTTGAATACTCGAGGGACCAAACTTACCCTATATAGAGTTGACGGATGAAAAATTGACTTCTTCATTATAACATATGCAGTCTACTTACCCACTCAATAAGAATTGGTCATGTTTTTATTTTTTATTTTTATAGAACCATGCCAAGTAGATCACTGTATCTTTTGATTTATTTGGGACACTCTTGAAGCTGGAGAGAAACCATTTTCTATTTGTTCTATTGTTTATGTGACTGCAAGACTTCGGTTAAAGCTTGCAAGTATGTTAATCTTTTTTCTGTTTTTTTGTATGGGAGTGTAATTACCTCTCTAAATTGCAGTTGGTGTTCACAAAGCTCGGAAAATAGCAAAAGTATTTGGCTTGCCTATTGTTGGAGTTCACCATATGGAGGCACATGCTTTAGTTTCCAGGTAAACATTTAACTTCTGACATATTTTTAAGTGACACACAATTTGTTTGATGAGTTCAACATCACATAGAATAAGTTATATAGGAATTTTTTTTTGGTTCGAGGACACAATGTGTTTTCATGTAACTTGAAAAACCAGATTCCAAAAGTGTTTATTTGTGTGGATTTTCTTTTACAGCTACTTTTTTTAGAAGCACAGTACAGATGCAGACGCTCACATACATGCATGCAGTCACCCCTATGAACGCACGCACGGACACCCTACCGACCTACCCCTATGAGCACCTCCGAGAAACCAAGCAGGCAAATCTTGAGATTGACGAAATCGCCACAGACACTGTTGCCGGAAAGCCTGGAATAAATCCAGGAAAATGCAACCACCCGTGTCAAGTCTAGGACTTGAACCTGGGTGGGCAGGTTCCACCACAAGGAACCTAGTCATCTGAGCTATGCTTACAAACTCCTTGTAGGTCCTACATTATGTTTTCCCCTTAAAATAGCTGCGAACTTATCGAGACATTGAACTAAGTCTAGCACAAGCTGCGACAACTGAAAATTGAACTATTTTATAATGATACAACCTCCAAAGATTGAACTAAATTCTACTCTATAGCTACAATTTGACTTTGAGTAGGAAAGTATTTACGTCTACTGTCTACAAGCTATTTCTCAGTATCATATCTGTTTCCAGCATGCCTTGTTGTGAACTTATGATGTGAAAATTCGTAGTTTAATTACTTCAAATATGGTAAACATGTTTCATATTTGTGACAAAGGCCTCACTCTGTAAACATATAAAAAAAGCAGCACGCGTGTCTGCCATACTTCTAATGATATTGCATTACTGAATTATAGATTAATGTGGTTTGATCCTTGTCAGGCTAGTGAACAAGGACCTTGATTACCCATTTTTAGCTCTTCTAATTTCAGGTATATGCTAATTACAGTACCATGTCTCAGTATTCTATACCATGATCTAGCTTAATTTTCTTATTCCAGAGAAGCTTGCAGTTGTAAATTACGATAGCAATAATGCCATAGAAGATACGCAGTCATTCTTTTCCTGCCTGTCGGAGTCCAAAGCCAGCCATTATGTTATGCCTTATTGCAATGATTGAACTGTGACTAATATTTTCACTCATACAAATTGAAGTTTCGATCCACTAAATTTTTATATTTTTTATTCAAAATAATTTAATGCAAAACCGCATCAGCCTAAGTTCATGAAGAGATGTCTTAATCTAGCAGACATGCTAGTTTTAATACTGACACTGGAATAATTGTGTTTGCTTTTTTTTATGACGTTGCGCTAAGTAGTTAGTATGTACAGGAGGACACAATCTTCTTGTTCTCGCTCAGAACCTTGGTGAGTATGTTCAACTGGGAACTACAATAGATGATGCAATTGGTGAGGCATATGACAAGTCAGCAAGATGGCTGGGTCTTGATATACGGAAAGGTGGTGGTCATGCTCTTGAGGAGCTTGCCCTAGAAGGTGATCCAAATTCTATTAATTTCACAGTAAGTTTGCAGGTGTAATTTCACAGTAATTGTGTTTGCTTGCCCTTAATCTTAGTTCAATTTGACATGTTACTTGCCCTTTTTTGTACACCTCTAGGTTCCGATGCGACAACAGAAAGATTGCAATTTCTCTTATGCTGGTCTGAAGACTCAAGTTCGATTGGCTATTGAATCCAGAAATCTGTATGACTTTGTCATTCCCTTTAGTTGCACCATTTGTTTCATCATCTTCATGATAATGTTAGGAGCTAGGGTTCTGCCCTGCCTAGGGCGTAGGGTGTAGGGGAAGGAGGGAGTTGGGCGAGGGCTGGAGCGCGGCGGCCGGCGGTGAGGCGCCGTCCTTGCGGTTGGGGCGGCGGCGGCGCAGGAAGGAGGCGGCTAGCGTTAGGGTTCCGGCTCCTCTGGGAGCCTGGCAATAGAATAGTCTTATTGCTTAATTCTCAAAATAGTCTTACAGCTCGTATATATAACCATAATCTGAAAATAAAACTAAGATAACTTGCGGGCCTAAGCCTGCCTGTTGGGCCTCCTGCGGCCATAGACCTGGCCGGTCATAACATCTCTCCCCGCCTGCGCAAACAGCTCGTCCTCGAGCTGAAAGTCGGGGTAGTGCTGGTGGAACTCCTCGCGCTGCTCCCAAGTAGCGTCCTCCTCTGGTAGTCCAGTCCACCGGATCAACACATACCAGGAGCCTCGGCGCAGCTGAGCCTTCAATGCCTTCTCTGGCTCAGGAAGGAGACGCCCGTCCATGATCGGTGGGAGCGCCGGCGGTGCCGCGGAATGGCTTGAGCAGCCCGACATGGAAGACATCATGGATCCGCACGCCTGTCGGAAGCTGCAGACGGTAAGCCACTTTCCCAATGCGTTCCAGGATCGCAAAGGGACCGGCATAGCGAGGACCGAGCTTCTTCCTCGCGCGTGGGTCCAAGGACTGCGTAGAGCGGTGAAGTAGACGCAGCCAGACCCAATCACCCACCGCGTACTCCACCTCGCGATGGTGGCCATCATAGTAACGTTTGGCCAACTGCTGGGCCTGCAGGAGTCGTTGCTGGACCTCCGCGAGCATCTCATCACGGCTCCTCAGAAGAGCCCCGGCTACCTAGGTCCGTGCCGAGGCCGGATCAACCGGAAGGATCGGCGGGGGCGGCCGGCCATACACCACCTCAAAGGGCGTAGCACGGAGGGCGGAGTGATAAGAGGTGTTGTAGCAGTACTCCGCCCACGACAGCCAGTCCACCCATGCGCGCAGGCGATCACCTGTAACACAACGCAAATACATGGCAATCACCTTGTTAACGATCTCAGACTGGCCGTCCGTCTGAGGGTGGAAGGCGGTGCTCAGGCGTAGCTTCACGCCCGCCAGCCGGAAAAGGTCACGCTACACGTATCCCGTGAACACGGGGTCCCGATCACTGACGATCGAAGAAGGGAACCCGTGGAGGCGGACAATGCCATCGAAGAAGGCCCGTGCGACAGATGCCGCTGAATATGGATGGCCAAGCGCGATGAAATGAGCATACTTGGAGAAGCGGTCGACCACCGTGAGAATGACGGACTTGCCGCCCACCTCGGGGAGGCCCTCGATGAAGTCCATGGAGATGTTCGCCCAAACCTGAGATGGGACCTCCAAGGGCTGAAGCATGCCAGCCGGCCGTAGAGTCTCCGACTTGTTGCGCTGGCACGTCACACACGACCGTACCCAGTCACGGACCAGGGCACGATCACCGGGAATGTAGAAGTCGGCGCGGAGACGATGGAGCGTCTTCTGCACTCCCTCATGGCCCGCCGAGTGAGCGAGGCGCAGCACCTGCTGGCGAAGATCGTCGTGCACCGGAATGAAGACCCGGCGCCCATGGAGAAGCAGGCCATCGGCGAGGCGCCACGGCTCCTCCAGCTCTCCCGCCGCCAGCTGCTGCTGCAGGAGGAGGGAGTCGGCCGCGGCCGCGGTCGCCCGGCGGATGTCGGCGTAGAGGGCGAAGGAGGGCCCGGTGATGATGCAGAAGGCCGCCCCCTCCGCCGCACCGTCGTCCACATCGGCGTCACGCCGAGACAGGGCGTCGGCGACGGTGTTAAGGCGACCCGGCCGGTACTCGACGGTGAAGTCAAAGCCAAAGAGTTTACTGATCCATTGGTGCTGGGGCACCGTCGAGAGCCTCTGATCCAACATGAACTTGAGGCTGTAATGGTCCGTGCGGATCTGGAAAGAGCGACCCCAAAGATAGGGCCGCCAATGGCGTACTGCCTGCACCAACCCAATGAGCTCACGCTCATATGCCGCCAACTTGAGATGGCGTGCGGCAAAGGGGCGGCTGAAGAAAGCGAGGGGTCCCTCGCCCTGGTGGAGGACCGCACCGAACCCCGCACCGGAAGCGTCGCAGTCGACGGTGAAGGGAAGGCCAAAATCCGGCATCTGCAGTACGGGTCCCGTCGTGAGGGCCCCCTTGAGGGCCTCGAATGCTGAAGTGGCCTCCGCATCCCAAGAGAAGGCGTCGCGACGGAGGAGACGCGTGAGCGGGGCCGCGATGAGGCCAAATTCCCGGATGAACTTCCGGTAGTACCCCGCGAGGCCAAGGAACCCGTGAAGAGCCCGCGGAGACTGCGGGATCGGCCAGGCGGCGACGGCCGCCACCTTGTCGGCGTCCATGGCCATTCCCTCGGCCGAGATGACATGGCCGAGGTAAGCGATCGAAGGTGTCCCGAACGAGCACTTCGAGCGCTTAAGATGAAGATGATGCGCCCGAAGCTCGTTGAAGACGATGGCCACATGCTGGAGGTGCTCTGCCCAAGAGGCGTTGTAGATAAGAATGTCATCAAAGAAAACGAGCACAAACCGACGTAAGTAGGGCCGGAGGACATCGTTCATCAAGGCCTGAAATGTCGCCGGGGCGTTGGAGAGGCCAAAGGGCATCACCAAGAACTCGAAGTGGCCGTGATGAGTCCGAAACGCCGTCTTGGCAATGTCGTCTGGATGCATGTGCACCTGATGATACCCCGACCGGAGGTCCAGCTTGGTGAAGAAGCGCGCCCCGTGTAGCTCGTCGAGAAGCTCATCGACAACCGGAATAGGTAACTTGTCCTTCAATGTGAGAGCATTAAGGGCGCGGTAGTCGATGCAGAAACGCCACGTGCCGTCCGACTTACGACGAGGACCGGTGCTGTAAACGGGGACGTGGAGATGCGGATGATGCCGGCGGCAAGCATGAGTGCACACTGCCGCTCCAACTCGTCCTTCTGCAGCTGTGGATACCGGTAAGGCCGTACGGCCACAGGGGCCGATCCCGGAAGGAGGTGAATACGGTGGTCATAGATCCGGGCCGGTGGCAGACCCTGTGGCTCCTCAAAGAGATCCAGGTGCTGCTGCAGGAGCCCGTCCAAGAGCGGATGCTCGGCCTCCGTGGTTGTCGCGGCCAGCTGAAGAGGGGGTGCGGGTGCGGCCCCCCTAATGCCCTCCCACCGAATGCGACGACCCAAACGCCAGAAGGTCATCGTCAGCGCGTCGAAGTCCCAAAGAATAGGACCCAACGTGCGCAAGAAGTCGACGCCGAGGATGAAGTCGAAACAGCCCAAATCGATGCCGGCGCAGGTGATGGTGAAGTGCTCGTCGCCGATAGTGATGGGCACGTCGCGGGCGAGCCCGTGGCAGCGTAGACGGTCGCCATTAGCGACAGTGACCCGCAACTGCTCCCCTCCGGTCGGCTGGAGCGCAAGACGCCGCATGGTGGCCTCCGGCAGGAAATTATGCGTGGAACCTGTGTCCAGGAGGGCCACCAGGCGCTCGCCATGGATCATGACCGGTAAAAGCATCGTCCGTTCATCACGGATGCCGGCCAGCGCGTGAAGGGACACCACGAGGGCGGTAGCCGGGGCCGGTGCGGGTGCCGCTGCGGGCTCCGCAAGAGTCGGGGCGCTGAGGTCAGCCTCCGGGGTGTCATCCTCGGTCTCGTCCGTCGTCTCCAGGTAGAAGAGGCGCGGGCAAACATGGCCCGGCGCATAGGGCGCATCGCAGTTGAAGCACAGGCCCAAGCGCCTGCGTTCCAGCTGCTCCGCCTGAGTGAGGCGCCGGAACGGCCGCGTCGGGGCCGGGGTAGCGGCCGGGGCGGTGGTAGAGGACGCCGGCGCTGCCGGAGGCGGCCGGGAAGGTGGACGGCCCCCACGTGGCGCGGATGGCCGCGTCGACGTCAAGGCCTGGGCACGCTGCTCGAACGCCCGCGCATAGTACATGGCCGTCTGAAGGTCTTGTGGTCCCTTCATCTCGACGTCCACGCGGATGTGGTCGGGAAGGCCGCCGACGAAGAGCTCCGCCCGCTGTAAGGCTGTCACACCCGGGGCGTGGCACGCTAGAGCCTGGAAGCGGTCGGCGAAATCCTGCACCGTGGAGGTGAACGGTAGGCGGCCCAACTCGGCCAAGCGGCTCCCGCGTACCGGTGGTCCGAATCGAAGAAGACATAGCTCGCGGAAGCGATCCCACGGTGGCATGCCGCCCTCGTCCTGCTCGAGGGCGTAGTACCATGTCTGGACGGCCCCGCGGAGATGGTAGGAAGCCAGCCACGTGCACTCGGACGCGGGCGTGCGCTGTCCACGGAAGAATTGGTCACATTGGTTGAGCCAGTTAAGAGGGTCGTCCGAACCGTCGTACGTGGCGAAGTCGATTTTTGCGAACCGGGGCGGTTGCTGGTGTGGCGCGCCCGGGCCCACTGCCTCGGCGGTACGGAGGGCGGATGACGGCGCCTGGTCCAGGGTGGAAGGCCCGGCGTAGTGCCCTGTGACGCCCGACGCCTCGGGCTGCCCCTGGACCCCTGACGGCGGCCGGGCCTCCGTGGGAGCCGACGGCGGCCCGTGGAGCCAGTCGGGAAGCGGCGATGGTGACGAAGGGAAGCGGACCTCCTGGATCGGAAGGCCGCTCGGTGAGGACCCGCCCGAGCCAGGGTTGGGCGGTGGCGGTGGTGGAACTGGCACCGTGGCCGCCGGAAGGAACGGCGCGGTGGAGGGTGGCGCGGACGGCGGGGTCCAGGTCGGCCACTGTGGTCCTTGGACGGTGGCGGGGGGCGCGGTTGGCGCCGAGAACGGCGTCGGCCACTGCGGCCAAGGCAGCGTCGAAGCCGCCGGGGCGGGAAGCCGCCGGTGAGGGCCGCCGGTACTGAGTACCACGGCAGCGCCTGCTGTCCCGCGGCCGCGGCCTGATGCAGCGGTGGAGGCGGTCCATACGGGCTGGCCAAGTAGAGGCGGATGCCCTGGACCGCCACGACGAGGTCATTGAGCACGCCGGCCATAGCCTCCGGTGTGAATTGCGGCAGCGCTGGGGAAGGCGGCGGCGATGGTTGCTGGATGGGAAGGTGCAGCTGGCCTGGCCCGGCGTGGTGTCGGGGGCGGAGGAGAGCGGCGCTGATAGGGAGGCCGTAGTACCCGGCGATGTGGCGGCGGTGGTGGAGGAATCGGCGGCAGCGGCGGTGGGGGAGGCGTGGGGGATCGGCGGCGGCGGTGGTGGGATTGGCGGGGAAGACATGGTCGAAATCCGGGTACCTGATACCAAGGTGTTAGGAGTTAGGGTTCTGCCCTGCCTAGGGCGTAGGGTGTAGGGGAAGGAGGGAGTTGGGCGAGGGCTGGAGCGCGGCGGCCGGCGGCGAGGCGCCGTCCTTGCGGTTGGGGCGGCGGCGGCGCAGGAAGGAGGCGGCTAGGGTTAGGGTTCCGGCTCCTCTGGGAGCCTGGCAATAGAATAGTCTTATTGCTTAATTCTCAAAATAGTCTTACAGCTCGTATATATAACCATAATCTGAAAATAAAACTAAGATAACTTGCGGGCCTAAGCCTGCCTGTTGGGCCTCCTGCGGCCATAGACCTGGCCGGTCATAACAGATAAGATGAACACACCTGTTGCTGTCTTCCATACAACCTTGCATTTTGCCATTTGGCATGCTGTTTGTTCCTTATTTATTTATCCTTGAAATTTATTATTTTTTTATGCTACACCTCAGGTTTTCAAACGCAACTTCATTTGGAACTCTCAATAGTATACATGTATTCCCCTGCAAAAAAATAGTATACATGTATTCTTATTTACTCCCATTTTTTGTTTGTTTAATGTAGTAGGGGTTGTAACTTGAAACTTGTACTGGAGAGCCTACCCATTTAGTAATCCAATGTCAAACACACAAAGTTCATTTTTTAGAGAACATTCATACAAAGTACACAATGTACAATGATCTGCGGTGGAAATGTTTGCTAAGCAAGGTTTACATATTATTGGAATTTGGAAATCCTTTCGTATGAATAATGCCATACAGATGTGGTAGCATTCTTGTGAACCAAATCACAAGAACGGTACTGGTGGGAAGAGTGATGCAACTGATGCTTAAAACATCATAGAATGTTTTTTTCATGGGAATCATCTTACATCTTTCAAGCAGTGACAATTTGACACCTTAATTTGTTGAATAAATTATGCCCTGATAAACTGAACATTTCCAACGGGACTACAGACGAAGTAGGCTAAGTAACCAAATATATCAGTTTGTTTGAAATGAGTGAGGGTACAAGATGCCTTACTGTATTTAACTAATTATCGGTGAAGGAAAAATTTGCAATCAGGGTCGGTGAGTCGCTATGCTGTGATTATTAATTAACTGTGTTGCCATTTTTACACCATTGTAGGTGCACAGATGATATCCCCATTTCTTCTGCAACAGAAGAAGACAGACAACTAAGGGCGAACATTGCTGCCTCTTTTCAGGTTTAGTATCATGGATATTGTACTCGTTGTCCAGGAGGACTCTGATAAGTTTCTGATAATTTTAACTTGTGCAGCGGATTGCTGTTCTACATTTGGAGGATAGATGCCAGCGAGCAGTTGAATGGGCATTGAAGATGAAACCTTCAATTAAAAACTTTGTAATGCAGATATCTTGTTGCTGTTAAATTCAGTCACTTTTCTTAATTCATCCAGTGGTTAATCGATTCAATTATTAAAGGTTGTTTCAGGTGGTGTTGCTTCTAACCAGTATGTTAGGACCCGCTTGAATCATATTGCTGAGAAGAATGGTCTACAGCTCGTATCCCCTCCCCCAAGTCTTTGTACTGACAATGGTAATGAGTTTATTGTTATGAGCTGTAAATATTAATATTCAATCACACTGTCAGTAAAAGCATATAATATTCAAAATCAACTTTGATGAAACTCAGCACAGTTCTTTGTTTCTCAGTCTATACCCTAGGCTGTATTCCCTTTTTATTTTGAAGCATGTGAATGACTTATCCTGACCATTTCTGCCAACTTTGCAGTTATTCCCATAACTGTGATAAACTATCAGATATCTTTTTTTAACTAGTAAAATATGCTATGTTCCTTTATATGCATAGGTGTCATGATTGCTTGGACTGGAATCGAGCACTTTGTTGCCGGTAGATTTGAAGATCCACCTCCCGCTGATGAGCCTGATGATATGCAGGTAACCTAACCAAGCAGTAATCACAGTTGATAAAATCAACTGCATAATGGATGAGTTAAGGTAACTTAAAAAATAAATGCACAAAGTAACTGATTAAATTCCACTATAGGGAGCTCCATTATGTATTTATTTATAGTTGCATTATTTTGTTTTTCATTGTAAGCCCTGAGTTTTTAAATATTATTATTTGGTTGTTTTGTTAATTCAGATGTATGATCAGCTCCTTTTTAAAGCTAAATAGTTACTTGGATAAAAAAGATTTGGTATGTCAATGAAGAATGTAAATATAAAATCAATGGTGATTCCATCATCATCAAAGGTTGAAGAGTTAAATATGTCAAATTCTTATACTTGGTTTGGGACTTTGAATAGCGTTGACAAACTAGCTCTTAGAAAAACAGATAATTGAATTTGGCATGATTGTTGAAGTTTGGTCATTTAATATAGGGTATGAGCACCCGGCTTTCTTGTTTCCTTCATTGGAATCGTAGGCACTTCTGAATCAGGCCCTTGTCTTGTACTGATAAGTGTCTCGCACTGAGTATTTAAGATCTGATGCAGAACTTACAGGTTTTGTTCTGGTTGTTCTGCTAGTATCCTCCCTGATCAGTTGTCTGCTGCAGTATGACTTGCGTCCAAGATGGCCACTTGGTGAGGAACATTCAGAAGGAAGAAGTGTTTCACGATCACTGAAAACGGCTAGGATCCATCCATCA
Source organism: Triticum urartu (assembly GCF_003073215.2). NCBI lineage: Eukaryota > Viridiplantae > Streptophyta > Magnoliopsida > Poales > Poaceae > Triticum > Triticum urartu. Next base: position 331,190,019 of record NC_053023.1, on the reverse strand, counting down.
CTTACATCCATGACACACAGCTCTCTCCACAACTAGTATGGTTAGATCATTGATCCTTGCTCTTTGCTGTCGTTGAGTTCCACATCATCCAGTTTTGGGACCTTTATTTGGGTAGCACAGCTCACCTTTATTTGTCATGGTAGTAATTAGCTGCAAAGGCATGAGCTGACTAGTTGTTCATTTGTTCATATACAAGTTGTTTACCGCGCCATGACCTGATATTTGAGCATCCATGTTAAATGATTGCAATCATTAATGGGTGGGTGGAAATCAATGTATTTATAGGATACCAATTATTACTTTTCTAGTGTTATATGTGTGTATAACTGAAGAGTAAACAAGCATTTGTTGTTATGTAGGAGTATTGTATAACTGAAGAGTAAACAAGTATTTGTTGTTATGTAGGAGTATTATTCTTTATATGATTATTCTGACACATGAACCGCATCATGATGTGCATGAAAAGGATATGTAGAGGAGGCATGTTTCCCTAAATTATTTTTATTTGTGGTTGCAGTGTTGATATTCTGGATCAAAATACAATTGCATCTCACAAGGAACTGCATATCAACATGTCACAAGGAAGAAGAACCGTCTACATAGAAGGCGCCCAAACCTTGGGCAACTTGTTAAGTTCTACTTACATGCACATGGATCAGAGTTTGAGAAATAGAACGCTTACCTGATGATCCTGCAGGACTGCATTGGCTGCTATCGGTCTGAAGCTTCTTGCATCTTGATTCATATTCTGCTAGAAATACTCTTGTAGAAAGTGCTCAGGCTCTAAATAAAAAGTAAGCATTGCGAGACATGAAAGGGTGGAAGTACAGCTGCCAACTTGGATTTTTAGCTGTCCTAATGAGTCACATCGTTCATGATGGAAGTGCTATTTTTCTTCAGCGTTTTTTTACAGGACTGTATTTGAAAGTCATGTGGATACTGTACCAAAAGGCAACTGAAACAATCAACAATGAATGAATTACAACGCGAATACACCGTTGTGTTTATGTGTCATGCTCTTTTTACAGGACTGTATTTGAAATAAGACACCGTTGCTTACATGTTCTAGGGTACTAAAACTGTAGAGTGCTTGTATGTGTATTGGGTTGCTTATATATATATATATATATATATATATATATATATATATATATATATATATATACAGGTCTGTTGTTCAAAATAAGACACCGTTTGCTTATATGTTCAGGGTTGCTAAAAATGTGTTTTCAGAGAGCGCTTCTATATGAGTTGTCAGAGAGCGACTAGCAAACAACACGGTAGAGGTTCTGAAAGATTCTCAGAGAACTGCATATTCAACGCTTTGGTTTAATTGCTATTCTTTTTTTGAGAGACTGAAATGCATACTCGCTGCATCTGTTTTTGGGTTTATTTTTGCATTTTTTTCTCAAAAGAGGGGGAATGGACTGCACTGGGTTGCCTTTTTATCTCCCTCCGATCTAAATTAATTGACACAACTCTAGTACAAGTACAATACATGAGTTTATTTTTTTGATGGGAAGAAGGGCCAAGTAGAATCCGATACGTATAAATACGGACGCACGACACAGTAGTGACAAAGCAACGCCCATCAACAAGGTGGCGGTGAGGATCAGCCTGACCATCACGCTGCAACAGACACAAATTATGTGCCCACAGGCTAGTTTTTGTCTTCTCTTGTCAAACATATAGTACAAAGTTGAGTTATCTATTTTGGAACAGAATGAGTATCAGAAATGCGTCTTTTACGCATGTTTTATCGGCAAGTAATCTAATGTTCGTTTCTATTTTTTACTCATCCACAGGGGAGGGAACCGTGCAAACCCCGCCATTTGTTTTCATTTTTTTTCCAAATTAACACAAGAGAGTATATCTTGTAGAATCTAATAAAAAAATCGGCTAGTTAGTAGGGTTTAAAAAAAATGGTTAGTGACAAGTATGTTAAGTTTTTGTGCTCCATGCAAAGATGTCCATCCAACAAACACCTGATCCTGTAGTGAAAGTTGCTCCTCCGAGATTTTGTGCATTTCTAGAAGCTTCTCACAGAAACAATATGGGATAGCATTATCAGGGGGGATACAAAGTTCCTCCTCAAAAGGCAAGCATTAACACAAATTTTTGCGTCCAAACCAACTTTCTGTAAAGTAAATCACTACAATTCAATTAATCAAAAGTTCAAAACTAAAAATTCTCCTATGTATTCATGCAGGTCAGCACAAGGATCATGCATAAACAAAAAGGAATCAAAATATTTGCCTTCGGAGTTTCCCAAGACATTCTTGTGCCAAGATATCTTGGAAGAATCAGATCAAAAGGAGTGGCAGGGGGGTCTTTTTTTTTGCAGGATTCCCCTCATGTGTGTTCTGCTGAGAGATCAAAGGGATTCTTTTTGCGAGTTTTTCTTTGCTACAGATCAGGGGTTGCTACCAAATAGAAACACCACACAACTAGGTTTGCCTACAGATGCTACTCCCTCCCTTTCGGTTTATAGGGCACGACTGATAAATCTCACCTACCAGGGTAAACGATGAGTGATAGTTTTTATACTTCCTCCGTTTTTAAATATAAGTATTTTTAGATATTCCACTATAAACTACATACGGAGCAAAATGAGTAAATCTATACTCTAAAATATGTCTATATACATCTGTATGCAGTTTGTAGTGGAATCTTTAAAAAGACTTATATTTAGGAACATGGGGGATTAGTTTGCAAATGTATTCAATTAATGCACTTGTTTTCTAAAAAAATTGTGTTTATCAATGCATTAATTGCAATGCATGCATCCGTGACCAATAAATGATGAAGAACTTTTACATGTATTGATGAGTTTTCTGTTAATCCATTTAATGCACCTCATCAAATTTAAACTTGCGATGGGAAACAATAAAATTGCGACTTATTAAATAGAAAAAAATATTTTTTTAAATAAGCCCTATAAACGAAAGGGAGGTAGTATCACATAGAGAGATATCTTGCTTTTCTGCGTACTTATGTATTTTCTGCCGAACGATTTTTTCCTATGGCTTTTTTCTCTTTTATGCTTCAGAACACCATGGATGCCGCTGCCCCTAATTCTTTTTATTTCTTTTCTTTCTGCTTGTGCTAAAACCCTAGCTAGACGAAGGGGGGGGGGGGGGGGGGGGGGTTCATTTTCGCGTTGGGTGTCAGACGAGGGACGCGGCGAGGCAAGGACATGCACATGCACCCCGGCGGTTTGTAGCTAGCTTTCCATTTTTGGCGTGGTTTTGGCTTGCATGGATCCTTTACCTTTTAAGCGTGTGCACCGGAAGATTGGAAGGGCGCTCGCATGCCATCCAGTCATGTCCATCTCTTGGAATCTTCCGTAGTACCGAGTCTTCAAATTTTTCTCACACAAACCAGATTTCATCATACAGAGCCCAACATTCTGACATGTTCATTTATCCCGATGTTAATAACCCTACCATGGCGCACGGTCTGTCTCAGTCATGATCAATGCCCACGGGGGACATCTAGCTGCTGGAGGGAGCTCCACGGCTAAGCTACGCGTAATTCCAATGTGGGGGGACACCGCCCCCAGCCTATGAATAACCCCAAGCACGGTGAACTTGGTGGTGTGTGACACAACATTGGTGTTGCCGGTTAGTACAAAACAACATACAGTCACCAAGTACCCCAAGCACATTCATTAATGTGGGCCTCTTTGCTTCTCCTTCCTTGCCAGTTGTTTCGCAGTGCGTACCACTTCTAATCTACAATGTGTCTCGACAATCGGTGGGAGGCGGTAGTGAACGATTAATAGTAGAGATCCCTTTGCATATGTCTCTCCTTCTCTTCTAGATCTGCTCTAGCAACAACAATCAGCGGTACTGCGGTCCGAAGTCAGTACAATGGGTGATTTGCTACTTTCTTCCAAGTAATCCTCCCCTTTTGGTTCTTCTTTCTTTCTATTTTTTTTCAAGTAGTCCAGTATAGTTTGTGTTTTATATTTCTTCTTTGCTTCTTTTGAAGGAAATATGCCCTAGAAGCAATAATAAAATTGTTATTTTATATTTCCTTATATCATGATAAATGTTTATTATCCATGCTAGAATTGTGTTAACCGAAAACTTGATACATGTGTGGATATATAGACAAAACATTGTGTCCCTAGTAAGCCTCTTGTAATGCCCGAATAATCATGCTACAGTAATCTCACGTTAATGGTGCCACGTCACCTCTGTCACTGTAGTTAATCTCGGGTTAATTCGAAACCGCTTCAAAATTCAAGTTTAAATTAATGTCAATAATAAAAGTGTCGGTGGGAACGACACCTATGGGATCACAAGAATCCCTACTATGGTTGCGGGGCGCGGGGTCGTGAGAAGAGCGAATCAAACAGATAGCACACGGTTCGTTTATCCAGATTCGGGCCGCGAGGATGCGTAAAACCCTACTCCTGCTTTGGTGGATTGTATATTTGTGTTCTTGAGCTAGCTATGGGGCGTGAGGAGTTCCAAAAAGCCGAATCCTCCTCCTGGTCGCCTCGGGCCTCCTTTTATAGGAAAGGGGGTTGTCACAGTGGCACACAGGAGGTGGAAAGGGTACAGTGATGTGAGGTTATCCCTCGCAGTACATGACAAGGCGCATTTAATGCATCTTGCCCAGGTGTCCTTGCTTTATCGGGGACGGGGGAGAGCCCTGTCTCGTCCATCGCCGCTCCCTCTCGTGTCGACACGCGCCCTGGCCAGCGGCGCCCGCGGTGCCATGTAGGCAAGCAGGCAGCTGAGGTGGCGCAGTGGTGGGTCTCCACGAAGATCCGCACGCCGCCACGCAGGTGCCTGCCCAGCTGGTTGGGTCGGCAGCTGCATGCGAACGGCGGTGGAGGTTTGACTGGCGTGGGCCTGATGGTGGCCCTACGGGTGTTCTTGGCAAGGGCCTTGCCGGGGCCCCGGCAAGGATCTTGCCGTGGCGCCTGCTGTCATCCCCGGCAAGGCTCTTGCCGGGGACCTTGTGGTCCTCCTTGGGTGGGATCCCGCCAAGGATCATCATCTTCTAAAGGGTGTATCTGATTTTGAATGTCTTCACAAAGATCTGCATGCCACCACGGGGATGTCTCCCGAATCCTTGCCCCATGGGGGTAGTGGACTCAAGGGTGACTCACTCCGTAGGTGTGGGGCGAGCTGCCATGGCAAGAGTCTTGCCGGGTTTGCTAAAACCGCCTCCCGGCAAGGATCTTGCCGGAGGGGGGGGTCCGCTTCGTCCCCTTTGCTCTTTGTGGTCTTGGTCTTGGCGTCGTTCTGCTTCTCCTGAGCTTCGGCCTTACCTTGGCTCACCTCCCTTGCCTTGCTCAGTGTGGTGGTGCTCGTGGCTCAGATTGGCCGTGCACAGTTATAGGGGTACAAAAAGCGTACCCCTTTTTTTGTACACTGACAGGAGCCCCCGGGCCTGGGCCACACGTAAGCGCAATCGCGTCGCTGGGCTAGGCCCAAAAACGGGCGCGGGCAGGCGGGGCGGTTTTTACCGCGGTAAGTCTCTTCGCGCGCTGCGCTTCCCATGCTTCCCGCGCGTGGCGCGGCGTGGGGAGGCATGTGTGACGTGGGGCGGCATGCGTGGGGCTGAGCTCTGCATGCATGCGTCACGTCGTAGTAAAGGGGGCGGTTTGCGCCTTCCCCATAAACGGAGGGAGGCGTGGAGGCACGGCCCATTTACTGAACGGGGCCGAGGCGTGGTCTTCAAGGCGTCCACTCCCCACGATCACGGGGTGGGGAGAGGTCGCCTCACCCGTCACCTCAGTCCTGTACGCCTGCCACATGGCTCTCATGCGCTTGGGGTGGTGAACGATGGAGGCGGGAAACCGGGCCCCCGCGGGCTGGGGCGGCGGGTCGGTCTTAGTTCCCTGCGCCTTCCGCGTCTTGATTGGCTGAGTGGGGTGGCCGAGCCCCCACCCCGTTCCTTTATAAAGAGCGGGAGGGGGGATGGCGTCCCGCATTACTTCATCCCTCCTTCCTTCATTTTCTGCTCCCCCCTTCCATCCGTCATGGAGAGAGGAAATCCTGGTCCTTCAACGGTGGCGGCGCCGCTCGACAACGCGTCCCTCCTTCTCCTGCACCCGCGGTGGCAGAGCTAGCCACGAGGGGAAGGGGGAGGGGCGAGGCCGTGGGCGAGGCCGAGGCGCTCGGGGAAGAGGAGGACGGGGCGGTGCGCCGGCCTCGCCTCCGCCAGCAGTTCTTCCCCCCGTGGAGGGCCACGTTGGGGATGAACCTTGCGAGTTCTTCGTTAGGCTATGCCGGCCGCCTCGCCGTCGCCTTCGTCTCCTGATTCCATTCGCGCGGGAGATGGAGCTGGATCCACCGAAGTCGTTGTGGCTGCACATGAGGGGTTGCGCGATCAGTGGCACGCGAGCCCGCGTCGATTTCCCTGCCCCTCACGTGATGTATCTCCGTCGGGGATGGAAGACGTTTGCCCATATCCACCACTTGACGGAGGGGCTCACTCTCTATTTTAAGCTGATGGAGGGTGGCCTTCTCTCCGTCAAGGTCTTCGGGTGCTTTGGGACCCGTGCAAGGTGCTGCGTGGAGAGGTCTTCTGATAGTGAAGACTCCTCGGACGGGAGTGACGAGGAGGACAGTGGCAGCGACGACGAGGGTAGTAGGCGGCAGGATGATGGGTCCGATTAGGTGTCGGGTGCCGCTCCGTGCGGCACCAGCGACCCCATCATCCGCGTCACTGGCTCCCTGAACTTCCCGAGGTCGTCTCCTTGGGCGGCTGGCGTTGGGAGGCTGCGGAAAAGGAAGAGGGCGGGCGGCAAGGCCGTCAAGTCAGAGTACGCGGGCACCGACGCCTTCGACGCGTGCTGACGTCCTGCCGCCTCGTCTTCGAGCTCTGCTTCCGGCGCCGCCATCACCATCCAGCCTTCAGACGGCCACCGAGATGTTCTCTTGGTGTCTTCTGCCACCCGTAGCTCGCCTAGGCGCCCCTTTTGCCCTTTTCGCCTCCTTGACCTGCCTCCTGAGGAGAGGGACAAGAAAGGGATTACAGGCACCTTATCTCTTTTTAGTTTGTAAGCCTTCGGGCCTTAGCTGAATTTAAAACTTGTAATCCCATCATTCATGTTTTTCATTCCCTATGGACTGTACCTGAGTGGAATGTTTTTAATGAAAAAGGGATGCTTGCCGGGTCATTTGTTTGTGGGTAGAACCCACGACAAGGAGTAAATCCTTGATATCTTCAAGATAAACATTTCCTTGCCCGGCAACAGGCCTTGCCGTCTTCCCACTTCGCTCGACCTTCCTCATGCCTTTGGCGGAGGCAGGGATGAGGCGGGTTCTGGCTCCTTGTTTCATCCTTTCGCTGCCGCGACTACGACCAAACTTGGCCCCAGGAACGAGCCCTAGGGCCTAGAGTTATGGGAGCACGGTAGCTTAGGGGAAAACGAGGTTTCACATACCTCAGTCCATAATGGAATGCATGATAAGGGATGAAGAACTTATCTGAAGATGCAGCCCCCGGCAACTCTGGTTCGCTGTGGGTGAATCTTTGCTCTTGCAGCCTCCGGCAATGCTGGCTTACCGGGGGCTAGATGTTGGTCTGTTCATCTTCTTTTCCTCCCCAAGTGGTTCGACACGGAAATCCTTGTGTCCTGTGAACCAAAGAAGACAAAAGAAAGACAAAGTGGCGCACACTCGACCTCTAAGCTAGGGGTTAGTCGCCGCTAAGCACTATCAACCCTAACCAAGGACGAGACTCGACCTAGCATGCATGCTATAACTTAGGGCGCCAGCGCTTCATTTACTTGTGCTCAGGGTCTGCGCCTGGCTTTGTACAAAGGGTTACATGCATCATCAGCAATGCTTGTACAAAAGGTGGCTTGCCGGGGGGCCCGGCAAGCCGCGCCTCACGGGTAAAACTTGCGAAGATGCTCAATGTTCCAGGATTTACTCACTGGAACGGCATCTTCGGTCTCCAGGCGGACTGCGCCGGGCCTGGTGACTCGTATTACCCGATAAGGGCATTCCCACTTTGGCGTCAACTTGTTGGAATTCTTGGCCGATTGAACGCGCCGAAGGACAAGGTCGCCTTCCTCAAGGCTTCGGGCATGAACCTTGCGGCTATGGTAGCGGCGCAAGGCTTGCTGGTAGCGTGCTGCTCTCGCAGCCGCCCGGAGACGATCTTCCTCAAGGAGCATTGCGTCATCTTGCCGCAGTTGCTCTTGCTCAAACTCATCATAAGCGAGCACTCGAGGTGACCCGTATATGAGTTCAGTGGGGAGAACTGCTTCTGCCCCGTATACCAGGGCAAAGGGTGTCTGGCCGGTGACTCGATTTGGCGTCGTCCTGATCGACCAAAGAACCGTCGGCAACTCATTAATCCAGTGCCTTCCACTCTTGTGTAGCCTGTCAAAGGTCTTGGTCCTTAAGCCTCGCAGTACTTCAGCGTTTGCCCTCTCAGCTTGACCATTGCTTCGTGGGTGAGCAACGGAAGCGAAATAGACTTTGTTGCCGAGGTCTTGGATATATTGCATGAAGGTGCGGCTTGTGAACTGTGTGCCGTTGTCGGTGATGACCCTGTTGGGTACACCAAAACGGCACACTAGTCCTTTGAAGAACTTGACGACTGACTGGGTTGTGACCTTCCTCACTGCCTCCACTTCCAGCCACTTTGTGAACTTGTCGATTGCAACGTACAAGTACTCAAAGCCCCCTACAGCGCGGGGGAAAGGGCCCAGTATGTCGAGCCCCCAGACCGAGAAGGGCCAGGAGAGAGGAATGGTTTGAAGGGATTGAGCTGGCTGATGAAGCTTCTTTGAATGGAACTGACACGCTTCACACCTGGTGACTAGTGTCGTCGCATTCTGGAGGGCGGTGGTCCAGAAGAAACCTTGCCGAAATGCCTTGCCGGCAAGGGCCCTTGACCCGATGTGGGATCCACATATGCCTCCGTGTATCTCCGCCAACAGCTCCAGTCCTTCCTCCCGAGGGATACACTTCAATTTCACGCCGTTCGGCCTCTTTCTGTACAGGACGTCATCGACGAACTGGTACATGGTAGAGCGACGGGCTACTTTTTCCGCTTCTTCCTACTCTTCAGGAAGTTCCCCTGTTTAGAGGAATCAGACGATATGCTGTGCCCACGCTGGAGCCTGGGGCTCGACGGCGAGGACTAAAGGCATTTCCTCCGCTATAGGAGCGGCTGTCTCGATGGCAAGAGCTTGACGCTCCGCCGGAGCTAGCCGTCCCGTGGCGGGCTCAGTGTCCCCGGCAACATCCTTGCCGGCGGCTCCAGGGAGCTCGGCGGGAAAGTACTTGCCGGGTCCTGATTTCCTTCTCTTGTTCAGCTTTGTTGATGGATCAACGGATGGCTGAGTTAGCTGGAGCACAAAGGTACCTGGTTCCACAGGTAGCTTGAGGGCAGCGCGTTTTGACAGGTAATCGGCGATATCGTTCTCCGCTCAAGGAACGTATTCAACCTGTATACCATCGAAACGCTCTTCCAGCTTTCTCACTTCATCGACGTAGGCCTTCATCAATGGGCTCTGGTAGTCCTTGTTGTCTTGCTTGACGACGAGCTGCGAGTCGCCCCTGACGATGAGCTTCTTGATTCCGAGGTCCGCCGTGATCCTAAGACCGGCGAGTAGCCCTTCGTACTCTGCCGTATTGTTTGTTGACACCTCCCTGGGGAAGTGCATCTGGATCACATACTTGAGGTGCTCTCCGGTGGGCGCGACAAGAAGTACGCCAGCCCCGGCGCCGTGTAAGGAGAAAGCTCCATCAAAGTACATGATCCAACTGCAACTTGCCTCCTTGCCGGGAAGAGAAGTCTCTTGGGCTTCTTCGTCAGGCGTTGCGGTCCATTCTGCAATGAACTCCGCCAGGACTCGGCTCTGAATCGTCGAAGTACTTTCAAACTTGAGGCCAAAGCTGGACAGCTCCAGGGCCCATTCCACAATTCTTCCCGTTGCATCTGGATTGTGCAATATCCGTTGCAGAGGGAGGTGAGTGACGACAGTGATCTCGTGTGCCTGGAAGTAGTGACGCAGCTTCCTCGAGGCCATAAGAAGGCCGAATAGCAGTTTCTGCACGCCAGAGTACCTTGATCTAGCTCCCTGCAGGAGGGAACTAACAAAGTAGACCAGGTGCTGCATCATTTTCTTCTTCGGCGGCACTTCAACTGGCTGTGTCGTCTCTGCATTGGTGGTGTCGGGCTCTGTCGCTGCCATTACCTCGTCGTCAACCTCTCTCTGCGCCACTAGTGCAGCGTTGACCACCTGGTTCGTTGCCGCCAGGTATAGCAGCAACGGCTCCTGTGGCCTAGGCGCAACTAGTATTGGCGCGGAGGAGAGGTACTTCTTCAAATCTTGCAATGCTACTTCGGCTTCTGGCATCCACTCCATCGGGCCCGCCTTTTTCAGGATCTTGAAAAAGGGAAGGGTGCGCTTGGAAGACTTGGAAATGAATCTGCCCATGGCGGCGACGCAACCAGCAAGCCGACACACATCCTTGATTCGGTTGGGTGCTTCAATCTGCTCTATAGCTTTGATCTTGTCCGGATTGGCCTCTATACCACGCTGTGACACAAAGAACCCAAGAAGCTTGCCGGACAGGACGCCAAAGACGCACTTCTCAGGGTTCAGCTTGAGATTGATCTTGCGCAGGTTTGCAAATGTTTCGTGCAAATCCGGTATGAGGGTTGCCCTGTCCTTGGTTTTGACCACTATGTCATCCATATAAGCTTCCATATTTCTATGGAGCTGGGGTTCAAAACCAATCTGGACCGCCCTTGCAAACGTTGAACCAGCACTCTTCAACCCGAAAGGCATCCGCATGAAACAATACGTACCACATGGGGTGATGAATGCTGTTTTCTCTTCGTCTTCTCTTGTCATGAAGATCTGGTGGTAGCCGGAGTAGGAATCGAGGAATGACAACAAATCACACCCAACTGTGGAGTCAACAATCTGGTCGATGCGCGTCAACGGGAAGGGGTCCTTAGGACAAGCCTTATTGATATCTGTGTAATCAATACACAGCCTCCACTTCCCATTAGCCTTGCGCACTACGACCGGATTGGCCAACCACGTTGGATGGAGCACTCCTCTTACCAAACCCGCTGCTTCCAGTTTCCGGATCTCCTCTGTGATGAACTCTTGTCGTTCCAAAGCTTGCTTTCTGACCTTCTGCTTGACGGGCCGCGCATGAGGACAGACAGCAAGGTGGTGCTCAATCACCTCCCTGGGAACGCCGGGGATGTCGGAAGCTTGCCATGCAAACACATCGACATTCGCCCGCAGGAAGGTGACGAGCGCGTCTTCCTATTTGTCGTCAAGGGTGGAGCTTATGGTGAAAGCCCCTCCCGTGCCGTCCTCATTGACAGAAACCTTCTTGGTTCCCGGCGGTATGGCCCTGGGCTTCTTGTTTCCGCCGGTGGAGCTCTCTAGCACGTCCTCGACGGGAGCGCTACACTTCGAAGAGGTGCGCTTGCCGGAGTGGGTGTCCGAGGTCTCACCGGTCTTCTTCTTCTTCTTCCCTCCCGGGGTCCCAGCGGCAGGAGCAAGTGCCCTAGTGGCGGCAGCTGCTGCAACTGCTTGCTGGTATAGTTGGTTAGCGCAAATCAGCGCATCTTTCTTATCGAAGGGATGGTGATGATCGTCACAGGTCCTGGCATCTTCAGGGTGTTGTAGGCGTAGTGTGACGCCGCCATGAACTTGGCCAGCGCTGGGCGGCCAAGGATCCCGTTGTAGGGCAAGGGGATCTTGGCAACATCAAACACGATCCTCTCCGTCCTGTAGTTCAGATCGCTTCCAAAAGTCACGGGCAGCGTGACCTTTCCCTTAGGTTGGCTTCTTCCCGGGTTGACCCCCTGAAACGTGCCCGTCTCTTCGAGGTCTCCATTAGGAATTTGCAGTTTCTCGATCACGACAGGCGAGATCAAGTTCAGACCGGCCCCGCCATTGACTAGCATCTTTGTCACCTTGAGGTTGCGTATTGTTGGTGAAACCAACAATGGCAAGCACCCGACCGCAGTAGTGCGATCAGGGTGATCCTCAGTGTCAAAAATGATAGGTGTGCTGGACCACTTCAGCGGCCTTTGGGCATCAAATGACGGCTCTGCCGCTGTAATCTCTCGCGCCCACTGTTTAAGCTGGCGGTGAGAAGTATGCAGCGAGGCGCCGCTGTCGACGCACATGGCCTCTGTAGCTTTCTGAAACTCTTGGTCGCCGGATTCGTCGTCCTCTTCGTGATCGTTGTCTTCTGGCTTTTTGTCACGGCCCCGGGCGGGCCTCTCCTGTTGTTTATCCTTGCCGTGACGGCCCGCCTAGCCGTCACGCTTCTTGCCGGACCCCTTAGCATCGTCTTGGCCCTTCTCCTTGTCCCGCCTCTCATATTCATCCCTCTGCTTCTCAGCGAGGAGCTCAACCTGTCGGCAGTCTTGGAGAGCATGGCCTTTGGTGCGATGGATCTTGCAGTATCGCTTGTCGGAGTTTCCTGGCTTCTCGGCAACCGCCAAGGCCCGGCAGGCGACACATCCGGCAATTTCCTTGCCGGGGTCATCTGCCTTGGTTTTCTTGGTGGAGCCGGTGTCATCAGATCCCTCGACGGCAAGCACGGCTTTACCTTTGCGCTTCCTGTTGCGGCGCCGACCCTTCTTCGCCGGGGCGGCAGTATCTTCATCTGAGGAGTCGGTTTCCACGCCGGCGTCTTCGCCGGGGTACTTCCTTCCCTCTTCAGCCCGGGCACATCTGTTAGCAAGAACATAGAGTTCTGCTACATCTTTCACCTTGTTCATTGCCAGCTCTTCGCGCATCTTGTGGTTACGCACGTTTTGATGGAACGCGCTGATGATGGCGGCAGGGTGAACATCAGGGATATTGAACTGTATCCGGCTGAACATCTGTATATACTTGCGGAGACTCTTGCCTCCCTTCTGGGGAATGACGTGCAGGTCGCTCGCTCGGCCATGGGCTTGGTGGCCTCCAGTAAAGGCGCCCACAAACTCATGGCACAAATCTGACCAGGAGGAAATAGAGTCTACCAGCAAGTGCATCAACCATGACATGGCGTTGGGTTTAAGAGCCAACAGAAAGTAATTCGCAAGCACCTTATCATCGCGGGCTCCGGCAGCTTGCATCGCAATGGTGTAGATGCTGAGGAACTCGGACGGGTGGGTCTTGCCGCTGTACTTTTCGCCCACGTCAGGTTTGAAGGTGCGGTGAGTGGGCCACTGGAACTGCCGCAGCTCACGGGTAAAAGCCGGACAGCCTACCTCGTAAGGTAGGTCTCCAGGGCTCTCCGGTGCCGGGTGGTTCGCAGCAGGCCCTGCTCGCCTGTCTGACTGGTGGCGCGCTTCGCGCCTGCGCTTGATAGTGGTTCGAGCGTCTTCATGTTCTTGTTCCCGAAGGACTTGGCGCTGGTCACAGTGGGTCCGCGGGTCGGACGACGCAATGGAGATTTCGTCGCCCGCAACGTCGCGACGGGCTGGCGTTCGCGGTACCGGGCGAGGAGGAGGCGAGTGCTCCGTGGTCGCGGCGCCGCCGACTTTCCTGCCACTGGTGCGTGGGACTCCGTCGGAGCGTCGACCCGGGGGCTCCACCGGACTCGGTTCGTCTTTGTTGGCCACCGCAACAAGGCTTCGGATAGTGGCTCTCGATTCGCCGAGTTTCCCCGTAGTGGGAGGAAAATCGAGGAGCAACTGCGCGCGCGCCAGGGCTTCTGCTGGCGTTGGTGGCAGCGAAACCTGCACGGATCGCGACGCGCTTCGACTTCTGACCATGTCAGAAGGAGCTCTATCACGACCCCGTGGTCGCATGCCATCTTCACCAGCGCCTCGGCGAGTGGGCAGGTCTTCTACCTCCCGGGAGTGGCGCTCGGGGCTCTTCCCGCGGCGACGCCCGGGGTCTTCGGCGTGATTGCGCCATTCGTCGCGCGCCGCTTGAGAGGAGCGCGCCGTCGGCGCCGGCGTGGGAGTCTTGGAGGCCCTCGCATCGCCTTCGGGCGGGGCGGTAGCGATCTTAGAAGGCCCCACGCCACCCGCGGAGGGCCTGGCTCCGTCTTTGGATTTGGCGGCATGCGGCCCGTTACCAGGCGCACGAACATCGCCGCATCCCAAACTCCAGCTGCTGGGACGGTGTTGGTGTTCGCGAACGGCGCCCCGGGTCCTTTCTGCGACCGGTCCGCTGCTCGCCCGTGTCGGGACGGGATGTCCGGCTTCCGACGGGCCAACCGCCACCGTCGTCTTCTTCTTGGGCGCCATGACGATGAAGAAGCATCGAACTAACTGCTAAAGCCGATTCTCACAACTGCACCCCCTACCTGGCGCGCCAAAGATGTCGGTGGGAACGACACCTATGGGATCACAAGAATCCCTACTACGGTTGCAGGGCGCGGGGTCGTGAGAAGAGCGGATCAAACAGATAGCACACGGTTCGTTTATCCAGGTTCGGGCCGTGAGGATGCGTAAAACCCTACTCCTGCTTTGGTGGATTGTATATCTGTGTTCTTGAGCTAGCTATGGGGCGTGAGGAGCTCCAAAAAGCCGAATCCTCCTCCTGGTCGCCTCGGGCCTCCTTTTATAGGAAAGGGGGTTGCCACAGTGGCACACAGGAGGTGGAAAGGGTACAATGATGTGAGGTTATCCCTCGCAGTACATGACAAGGCGCATTTAATGCGTCTTGCCCAGGTGTCCTTGCTTTATCGGGAACGGGGGAGAGCCCTGTCTCGTCCGTCGCCGCTCCCTCTCGTGTCGACACGCGCCCTGGCCAGCGGCGCCCGCGGTGCCATGTAGGCAGGCAGGCAGCTGAGGTGGCGCAGTGGTGGGTCTCCACGAAGATCCGCATGTCGCCACGCAGGTGCCTGCCCAGCTGGTTGGGTCGGCAGCTGCATGCGAACGGCGGTGGAGGTTTGACTGGGGTGGGCCTGATGGTGGCCCTATGGGTGTTCTTGGCAAGGGCCTTGCCGGGGCCCCGGCAAGGGTCTTGCCGTGGCGCCTGCTGTCATCCCCGGCAAGGCTCTTGCCGGGGGCCTTGTGGTCCTCTTTGGCTGGGATCCCGCCAAGGATCATCATCTTCTAAAGGGTGTATCTGATCTTGAATGTCTTCACAAAGATCTGCATGCCACCACGGGGATGTCTCCTGAATCCTTGCCCCATGGGGGCAGTGGACTCAAGGATGACTCACTCCGTAGGTGTGGGGCGAGCTGCCATGGCAAGGGTCTTACCGGGTTTGCTAAAACCGCCTCCCACAAGGATCTTGCCGGGGGGAGTCCGCTTCGTCCCCTTTGCTCTTTGTGGTCTTGGTCTTGGCATCGTTCTGCTTCTCCTGAGCTTCGGCCTTACCTTGGCTCACCTCCCTTGCCTTGCTCAGTGTGGTGGTGCCCGTGGCTCAGACTGCCCATGCACAGTTATAGGGGTACAAAAAGCGTACCCCTCTTTTTGTACACCGACAAAAAGTTTTTTAAAAGTTAAAACAAAAATATTCGGGCAGTGCCATAATTTTCATATTTAATTATGGTGTAATAAACATATTTTTATAAAGTGCCTAAGTGCTTTAAACTAAATAAAATAGAAAAGAGAAATAAATAAAAGAAAAAGGGAAAAGACAAAACAACAAAAGAAAAAAAAAGAGAAACCCCCTGCCCCCGGGCCTCAGCCCAGTAGGCCGGCCCATTCGGCCACAGGCCCAGCCGGCCGAACCCACACCCCACTCCCCTCGACTGGATCTGGATCGGGGCAAACCCCCGATCCCATCGCCCGTCGCCGCGACGACCTCGCCCCCCGCCCCAGGACGCCGCCGCCCGGAGCCCGCGCCACCCCGCCGGCCTGCTTCTCCTCCCGTGTGTCGCCTTCATCCCCGTCGACCACCCCGAGCCCCACTGCCCATCCCCTACGACCGCCGTGAGCACCTCCCGCTCCTCCTCCCCCCTCTGTCGCTGGTGCCGTCCACATCTCGCACGCGCACATCGCCCCATATGTGCGCCGAGCCGCGCCCCTGCACGTGCATGCCCGCTGCATCGCCTGCTGCCGCCACTCCCTACCCGCCGCTTGCCGCGCCCTTCTTGTGCCTCACCACGCGCCGGCCGTCCCTGGACCGCACCCGCACGTGCACCGCCCGCTCCCGCTCCCCTCGTCGTGGCCGTCCCTTGCTCCTGGACGCGCCCGCCCGCAACGATGCACGCGCTCAGCGCGCGCTGCCCGCGCCCTCGCTTCGCCCGCGCCCTCTCCTGCCTCCCCGGCTGCACGTCGCGCCTGTCAGGGCCCCAGTCTAGCCGTGCACCGCGCCGCCCGCATAACCCCGCTTCCCCTGGCGCCGCTGCTCCTCCCCGCGGTGGCTTGTGCTCACCACCGCTACTCCCGTCGAGCACCGCCGCTCCCCACGGCCCTACTCGCCTGCCCGCGCGCACCCGCCGTGGCCGCGTCCGGCCACTGCACTCCGCCCCGCCTATGTAGTCCCGCCGCCGCCCGCCGGCCGGACCCCGCTCCGGCAATGGCCTCTCCATGGCCACTGACCTCCCCTGCGCCGGTGCCCTGCCGGGTCTGCCCGCACTGGGCGTGCGCCCACTCGGGCGCGTCCGACGCCCCCGCCCACTAGCGGCGTCCGATAGGCCCCTTGGGCCACAGACATGTGGGGCCCGGCCCCAGAACGCATTTTAAAAAATAAACAAAAATAAAAATAAAAATAAAAATAAAACTAATTAATTAATTAAAGAATTAATTAACTTAATTAATTTGATTATTTAAACTAAAACAACTAATTAATCCTATCTAATTAACCTAAACCCTAATTAACTAAAACAGTCAATGACAGGGGGGTCCACCCCTGTTGACCAGTCAAACATTGACTGGTCAACTGGGTCCCTCTGGCCCTCCTGTCAGCCACTGGGTACACTTTTGTGTACACTGTGCTGGGTCCGCCTAGCAATTTAACATTTATTTTCGAATTAAAAATAATTTCAAAATAATAATAAAATCTTTAGAAAATCATATCTTTTAATCTGTAACTCGAATTAAATTATTTTCAACATGAAAGTTACTCAGAACGACGAGACAAATCCGGATACGCAGCCCGTTCGTCCGCCACGCATCCCTAACATAGCGAACACGCAACTTTCCCCCTACGGCTCCTCTGCCCGAAAACGCGAAACACCGGGGATACTTTCCCGGATGTTTCCCCCCTTCACCGGTACCGCCTCGTACCGCGTTAGGGCACCCCTAGCACCGATACTTGTCATGTCATGCATCGCTATGCATCTGTTTGCTTAATATTTATTGTTTCTTCCCCCTCTTCTCTCGCTAGACACCGAGACCGACGCCGCTGCTACCCAGTACGACTACAGTGTTGACGTCCCCTCTCTCTTGCCAGAGCAACCAGGCAAGCCCCCCCCCCCTTGATCACCAAATATCGCCTACTCTCCTCTATACTGCTTGCATTAGAGTAGTGTAGCATGTTACTGCTTTCCATTAATCCCGTTCTGTTGCATAGCCTGTCATTGTTGCTACAACTGTTGATACCTTACCTGCAATCCTAAATGCTTAGTATAGGATGCTAGTTTACCATCAGTGGCCCTACATTCTTGTCCGTCTGCCATGCTATACTATCGGGCCGTGATCACTCAGGAGGTGGTCACGGGTATATACTTATATACATAATATATGATACTTGTGGTGACTAAAGACGGGTCGGCTCATAGGAGTACCCGCGAGTGATTCACGGATTGGGTCCGAAAGGACGTTTGTCCCGATGGCCCTCTGAGTGGATCTTTGTGGCGAAGCGACAGGGCAGGTTGAGACCACCTAGGAGAGAGGTGGGCCTGGCCCTGGTGGGCGTTCGCGGTTATTTCAAAATAACACGTTTAACGAGATCTTGGTATTTGATCTGAGTCTGGCTACTGGCCTATACGCACTAACCATCTACGCGGGGACAGTTATGGGAACTCGACGTCGTGGTATCAGCCGAAGCCTTCGTGACATCAGCGACTGAGCGGCGCGCGTCGGATTGGACTGAAACGCCTGCTAGGCTAGGTCTGTTTCCGGCCGCGTTCGTAACATGCAGGTTTGCAATGGGCGATGGGCCCAGACCCCTGCGCCATAGGATTTAGACCGGCGTGCTGACCTCTCTGTTGTGCCTAGGTAGGGCTGCGACGTGTTGATCTTCCGAGGCCGGGCATGACCTAGGAAAGTGTGTCCGGCCAAATGGGATCGAGCGTGTTGGGTTATGTGGTGCACCCCTGCAAGGAAGTTAATCTATTCGAATAGTCGTGATCTTCGGTAACAGGATGACTTGGAGTTGTACCTTGACCTTATGACAACTAGAACCGGATACTTAATAAAACACACCCCTCCAAGTGCCAGATACAACCGGTGGTCGCTCTCTCATAGGGCGACGAGGGGAGGATCACCGGTTAGGGTTAAGCTACACGATGCTACTTGGTGAACTTACCATCTACTCTCTTCTCCTGCTGCAAGATGGAGGTTACCAGAAGCATAGTCTTCGATAGGACTAGCTATCCCCCCCTTATTCCGGCATTCTGTAGTTCAGTCCACATATGATACCCTTAATCCTTTTGATACCAATGCATACATATGTAGTGTAGCTTCTTGCTTGCGAGTACTTTGGATGAGTACTCACGGTTGCTTTGCTCCCTCTTTTCCCCCTTTCTATACCTGATTGTTGCGACCAGACGTTGGAGCCCAGGAGCCAGAGCCACCGTCAACGACGACTACTACTACTTGGGAGGTGCCTACTACTACATGCAGCCCGCTGACGACGACCAGGATTAGTTTAGGAGGATCCCAGGCAGGAGGTCTGCACCTCTTTCGATCTGTATCCCATTTTGTGCTAGCCTTCTTAAGGCAAACTTGTTTAACTTATGTCTGTACTCAGATATTGTTGCTTCCGCTGACTCGTCTATGATCGAGCTCTTGTATTCGAGCCCTCGAGGCCCCTGCCTTGTAATATGATGCTTGTATGACTTATTTTATTTGTAGAGTTGTGTTGTGATATCTTCCCGTGAGTCCCTGATCTTGATCGTACACGTTTGCGTGTATGATTAGTGTACGATTGTATCGGGGGCGTCACAAGTTGGTATAAGAGCCGACTGCCTGTAGGAATCCCCCTTCCACACTCCTTGGCCGAAGTCGAGTCTAGACATTACAAAAACTTTTACTAACATGGCTGTGTGCCTTACGGGCCCATGTCTCCATCTGGGTGGTATTAGGATGTTTTACTCCTCGATCCTTACTCTGGGACTCTGAACTCTCTCCTACTCGGGTTAAATGATTTTACTAACTCTAACACTAGGATCCCATGACCACGTTCACCCCAAAGTTGGATAAGCCCTAGCTATTCATTAGAGTAGTATATTGAACATTATCCACACTGTCAGTTGACTCCTTTGAAACATCTTTGTTTTTAGATGGAACCCACGAGACAGGTCGTGTGCCACACGACGGCCATTGGTGCCTCAGGATCACCTGCTGTGTTGGTTGAGATGATGACCTATCTGGGTTATCGCTGGCACCCTGAGTACACCGTCTATGAGGAGTATCAAGACTTCAACCAGGAGCAGTACCGTGCCATCGTCCACCTCTACTCTCGGGAGTATGACTCCACTACCGTGCTGCACACTGCTCATGGTGTTGGAGTGACTATCGATATGGCGGTCCATGATGCTGTTTATGCTGCTTTGACACATCTTCGTGGAGAGTATCAGGAGTTGGACACCTCCCCCTTCAGGCACATTGCTATCGCATCCGATGTTGGTGCGGAGGGATACTACACTGCTGCCTACTCCACTGTCACCCGAGAGTCTTTCTACCATCAGAACCTGGTTTTGTATGCTGATGGGCTGGATAGAGCTAGCCGAGCTCTTCGCCACGAGTTGTACACCACCCATCAGCACCTGTATCGTGCTCTGACGCTGTTGCACCCCTCTGTACGATCTGGTGATCTGTCGCGTTCTGCGATCTACCCTGCCAGGACCGTGATGCCCCAGGGCGTCGGTTGGCCAGATGTGGGAGGCTACTCTCCCGCACTTGGAAATCTTCTGCCACTTGAGCGTCGGGTTCTGCACCAGAGTACCCACAGACCCCAGGTTGCCGACGTGGAGTTCCCGATGCCACACTACCAGCTTTCAAGCTATAGCTACCTCCGCAATACCGCGTGGGACTGATGTAGACTTGCTTGTTAGTGTTAGATGCATTCGCCGCGAGCCTGCGTGCCGCCTATGATGTCTTAGTCTATGTACTGAACTCTGTGTACCGAACTCTATGCATGATCTCTTTTGTAAGATATGCCGACTACTATGTAGTATCTATCGTGCTGCTTTCGTTGTGCATGTTTCATCATGAATGATTCTTGTCTTTGCAAATTTCTCAATGCTGAACTACCCCTGTTATATATTAGCAGGATGATTAGACCAGGTAGTCGTGGTCGTGGTGGCAACGCCCCACCACCGACTGAGTACATGGCTGGTATGATCCAACAGCTTGCGATGAATCGCCAGTTCATGGAGAATATGATGGCTCAGTTTCCTCGCCCCAATATGAACCAGCAGCCAACCCCAGTAACTCTGCAGGATTTCATGCGCCCGAACCCAACTGTGTACCGCAGCTCAACTCAGCCTCTGGATGCTGATGACTGGCTCTGTGACATCACCTATGAGATGGAGTCTGCTGATGTAGCCCCTGCCAGCTATGTCACCTTTGCTTCCTTCTTCTTGAAGGGACCCGCCGCTCAATGGTGGGACAGCCACAGGCGTACTTTGCCAGTTGGAACAATCATCACCTGGCCAGACTTCCAAGCTGCTTTCCGTGCTCGCTTCATTCCTCATGGAGTCATGGACCGTAAGAAGCGCGAGTTTCGCAACCTCACTCAGGGCAACAAAACTGTGGAAGCTTATCAGCAGGAGTTTCTAGATCTGTCCCGCTATGCTGAAGAAGACATTGCAACTGATGCACGCAGAAAGGAGAAGTTCCGTGATGTCTTTCAAGCTAATATCAAGCTCGTACTTCTAGTGCATGACTTTGCTGATTTCGCCACCCTAGTGAACAAGGCCATCAATGTCGAAAATGGTCTGCAGGAATACCAGGGCTCTCACAGGCGCAACTGTGACACGGGCTCATCTTCGGGCCCGCCCTTGCAGAAGCGTAAGATATGGATTCCCAACAGCATGTACCAGCCAACTGCACCTGCCCCAAGGCAGTCCTATGCTGCACCTCGTCTGCCTACTCCTCCAACTAGGCAGCCAAGACTTCCAGCTCCACCACCACAAGCTCCTGTTCCCACTCCCAATAATGGTCTGTGCTTCAGGTGTGGTCAACCAGGGCACCATGCTAGGGAATGCAACCAGAACCAGAATCAACTGGCCCTCCCAGCAACTGGCCGTGGAAGCAACCAGCCCCGCAACACCAATGCCAAGTCTTATGGTCGTGTTCATGCCAACCATGTTGATCTCAATGAAGTTCTAGACCAGCCTGCTACCGTGATGGGTACACTCCTCATAAATTCAGTACCAGCATCTATTTTATTTGATACAGGAGCATCGCATTCATTCATATCAGCTGAGTTTGCATTCATGCATGGCATTAAATATGAAGAGATGAACACTGCAATTGTGGTACACACTCTTGCGGGCCAGTGTCAAACCTCTATGGTTAGTCACAACGTTCCCGTTGAAATTGAAGGACTGGAATTCCTTGCCTCTCCCATCATACTGAAGTCCTGTTGCATCAACCTCATTCTGGGAATGGATTGGTTGAAAGCGCATACTGCTTCTATAGTTTGCGCCACTAAGGTCGTCCATCTGCTACACCCTTCTGATGAAATAATTGCTTACCAAGCTCATCTAGTTCAGAACGCCGAGGCACGTCTTTATGCCTTGAATGCGTTGAACGATGCACCACTCGAGGGCATTGAAAACATTGTCGTCGTTCGTGAATTCCAAGATGTCTTCCCAGAAGAACTTCCAGGGATTCCCCCTACTAGAGGTGTCGAATTCATCATCGACTTGAAACCCGACACCACCCCTATAGCCGAATGACCCTACAAGATGCTGCCACATGAACTCATTGAGCTTAAGGAGGAAATCGACAAATCTCTTTTCAAAGGTTTCATTCGCCCAAGTTGCTCTCCTTGGGGAGCACCTTCTCTCTTTGTTAAAAAGAAGGATGGGACAAACCGATTAGTCCAAGACTACCATCCTATAAACCAAGCTACCATTCAGAATAAATACCCTCTTCCTCGGATCAACGATCTTTATGATCAATTGGCTGGCTCATTAGTGTTCTCCAAACTCGACTTGAGGTTGGGTTACCACCAGATCCGTGTTCGTGAAGAGGATATCCAAAAAACCGCCTTCGTGACTCGGTATGGATCATACGAGTACACCGTCATGTCATTCGGCTTAATGAATGCTCCAGCCACCTTCTCTCGTCTGATGAACTATATATTCATGGATTACCTCGACAAGTTCGTCGTGGTTTATTTGGACGATATCCTTGTATTTTCCAAGAACAAGGAAGAACATGCTGAACATCTTCGTCTTGTGTTGGAAAAGCTTCGAGAGCATCAACTGTATGCTAAGTATTCCAAGTGTGAATTCTGGCTCCCCGAAGTAACCTATCTTGGGCATGTCATCTCCAAGGATGGTATTGCCGTCAACCCTTAACGAGTTCAGGCTATTCTCGATTGGACTCCTCCGAAGAATGTCAAGCAAGTCCGAAGTTTTCTCGGTCTCGCCAGCTATTGTCGTCGATTCGTCGAGAACTTCTCCAAGATTGCCAGGCCTCTGACTAATCTGTTACATAAGGGTGTCAAGTTCGACTGGACAGACAAGTGTCAGGAAAGTTTCCAGGCACTCAAAGACAAGTTGACTTCTGCCCCTGTGCTTGCTCCACCTGATACTAAGAAGGACTTCGTCATTTACTGTGACGCTTCCCGTCAAGGATTAGGCTGTGTCCTAATGCAAGAGCGCAGAGTGATTGCTTATGCCTCTCGTCAACTGCGCCCTCATGAAGAAAACTACCCAGTTCATGACCTCAAGCTTGCTGTTGTCATTCATGCACTGAAGCAGTGGCGACATTACCTTCTCGGTAATCGTTGCGAGATCTTCACCGACCACCAAAGTCTGAAGTATCTGTTTACTCAGCCAGATCTGAACCTCCGTTAGCAGAGATGGATGGATATTGTTGCGGACTTTGACGTGGGTATATCCTATACCCCCGGCAAGGCTAATGTAATGGCTGATGCCTTGAGCCGCAAGTCTTACTGCAACCACCTCCAGGTTCACAAATTTCAGCCCTCGCTTATCGAAGAATTTAGAAAGCTGAACCTTCATATTGTTCCTCTTGGAGCACTCGCCCCCCTCCCCCAGAGTTTCAGAAGATGAATCTTCGTGTTGTTACTAAGGGTTCTCTAAATACCCTGGCTGTCGTACCAGATCTCGTACCTGGTATAAATACTATTCAAGGTTATGACTCTGAAGTCCATAAGATTAAACGTCATCTAGCAGAAGGAAAGCCCTCCTTCTTCTCTATCGCCGATGATGGCGCCTTGTACTTCAAAGGCCGCCTAGTGGTACCACGTTCGAGGAAAAACCTGGATCAGACTAAAGAGGTTATGAAAGAAGCTCATGATACGCCTTTGTCTATTCATCCTGGTAGTACAAAGATGTACCAAGACATCCGTCAAAGATTCTGGTGGTCTAATATGAAGCAGGACATTGCTCGTTATGTTGCTGAGTGTGACGTTTGCCGCCGTATCAAAGCAGAGCATCAAAGGCCTGCTGGAACTCTGCAACCTATCTCTATTCCTGAATGGAAATGGGACCATGTTGAAATGGACTTCGTCACTGGATTTCCCAAATCGCAGAAAGGTAATGATGCTATTCTTGTCGTCATTGACCGTCTTTCTAAAGTTGCACATTTTCTGGCAGTCAAAGAAACAATCACTGCTAGTCATCTTGCTACTCTCTACATGTCCAGAATTGTTTCACTTCACGGTATTCCACTGGTTATCAGTTCAGACCGTGGGAGCTTATTCACTTCAAGATTTTGGGCAAGTTTCCAAGAAGCTATGGGAACTCACCTGTCGTTCAGTATGGCGTTTCATCCTCAGTCGCAAGGACAGGTTGAACGTGTCAACCAAGTTCTCGAAGACATGCTTCGAGCTTGTGTAATTTCCTTCGGTAAGAAATGGGAGGGATCTCTTCCATATGCCGAGTTCTCTTATAATAATAGCTATCAAGCTAGTCTGAAGATGTCCCCCTTCGAAGTGTTATATGGACGACAGTGCCGAACCCCTCTGAACTGGTCAGAAACTGGGGAACGTCCACTCTTCGGTCTGGATATTATCCAACAGGCCGAAGAACAAGTTCGCATTATACGCGAGAATCTCAAGACTGCTCAGTCACGTCAGAAAAGTCAGTATGACCGTCATCACAAAGACATGGTCTATCAACCTGGCGAAAAGGCTTATCTTCGAGTTACACCAATGAAGGGTGCTCACCGCTTCGGGATCAAGGGCAAGCTAGTTCATCGCTATATCGGTCCCTTCACTATTCTCGAAAGGCGTGGAAAAGTGGCATATCAACTGGAACTTCCGCCGAACCTTTCCCAGGTTCACGATGTGTTCCACGTGTCACAACTCCGCCGTTGCTTCAAGGATCCAATCCGAGCAGTGGATCATGAAGTGCTCGAATTGCAACAGGACCTCTCCTATAAAGAGCATCCGGTCCGCATTCTCGACCAAGCTGAATGCCGCACACGTCAAAAGGCGATCAAGTTCCTCAAAGTCCAGTGGTCGAATCACTCTGAAGACGAAGCCACTTGGGAACGCGAGGATCGTCTTCGAGATGAATACCCCGCACTGTTTCCTTCTACCTCCTAAATCTCGGGACGAGATTTCTTGTAGTGGAGGAGATTTGTAACGCCCAGATAATCATGCTACAGTAATCTCACGTTAATTGTGCCACGTCACCTCTGTCACTGTAGTTAATCTCGGGTTATTTCGAAACCGCTTCAAAATTCAAGTTTAAATTAATGTCAACAATAAAAGTTTTTCAAAAGTTAAAACAAAAATGTTCGGGCAGTGCCATAATTTGCATATTTAATTATGGTGTAATAAACATATTTTTATAAAGTGCCTAAGTGCTTTAAACTAAATAAAACAGAAAAGAAAAATAAATAAAGAAAAAGGGAAAAGACAAAACAACAAAGGAAAAAAAAAGAGAAACCCCCCTGCCCCCTGGGCCTCGGCCCAGCAGGCCGGCCCATTCGGCCACACACCCAGCCGGCCGAACCCACCCCCACTCCCCTCGACTGGATCTAGATCGGGGCAAACCCCCGATCCCATCGCCCGTCGCCGCGACGACCTCGCCCCCCCCGCCCCAGGACGCCGCCGCCCGGAGCCCGCGCCACCCCGTCGACCTGCTTCTCCTCCCGTGCGTCGCCTTCGTCCCCGTCGACCACCCCGAGCCCCACTGCCCATCCCCTACGGCCGCCGTGAGCACCTCCCGCTCCTCCTCCCCCCTCTGTCGTTGGCGCCGTGCACATCTCGCACGCGCACGTCGCCCCATACGCGTGCTGAGCCGCGCCCCTGCACGCGCACACCCGCTGCATCGCCTGCTGCCGCCACTCCCTACCCGCCGCTTGTCGCGCCCTTCTCGTGCCTCACCGCGCGCCGTCCGTCCCTGGACCGCACCCGCGCGTGCACCGCCCGCTCCCGCTCCCCTCGTCATGGCCGTCCCTTGCTCCTGGACGCGCCCGCCCACAACGATGCGCGCGCTCAGCGCGCGCTGCCCGCGCCCTCCCCTGCCTCCCCGGCTGCATGCCGCGCCTGTCAGGGCCCCGGTGTAGCCCTGCACCACGTCGCCCGCATAACCCCGCTTCCCCTGGCGCCTCTGCTCCTCCCTGTGGTCGCTCGTGCTCACCACCGCTACTCCCGCCGAGCACCGCCGCTCCCCACGGCCCTACTCGCCTGCCCGCGCGCGCCCGCCATGGCCGCTTCCGGCCACTGCACTCCACCCCGCCTCTGTAGTCCCGTCGCCGCCCCGCCGGCCGGACCCCGCTCCTGCAATGGCCTCGCCATGGCCACTGACCTTCCCTGCGCCGGCGCCCTACCGGGTCCGCCCGCACTGGGCGTGCGCCCGCTCGGGCGCGTCCGACGCCCCCGCCCGCTAGCGGCGCCCGATAGGCCCCTTGGGCCGCAGACATGTGGGGCCCGACCCCATAACGTATTTAAAAATAAATAAAATTAAAATTAATTAATTAATTAATTAAAGAATTAATTAACTTAATTAATTTTGATTAATTAAACTAAAACAACTAATTAAGCCTATCTAATTAACCTAAACCCTAATTAACTAAAACAGTCAATGACAGGGGGGTCCCACCCCTGTTGACCAGTCAAACGTTGACTGCTCAACTGGGTCCCTCTGGCCCACCTGTCAGCCACTGGGTACACTTTTGTGTACACTGTGCTGGGTGCGCCTAGCAATTTAACATTTATTTTCGAATTAAAAATAATTTCAGAATAATAATAAAATCTTTAGAAAATCATATCTTTTAATACGTAACTCGGATTGAATTATTTTCAACATGAAAGTTACTCAGAACGGCGAGACGAATCCGGATATGCAGCCCGTTTGTCCTTCACGCATCCCTAACATAGCGAACACGCAACTTTCCCCCTCTGGCTCCTCTGCCCGAAAACGCGAAACACCGGGGATACTTTCCCGGATGTTTTCCCCCTGCACCGGTACCGCCTCATACCGCGTTAGGGCACCCCTAGCACCGATACTTTTCATGTCATGCATCGCTATGCATCTGTTTGCTTAATATTTATTGTTTCTTCCCCCTCTTCTCTCGCTAGACACCGAGACCGACGCCGCTGCTACCCAGTACGACTACGGTGTTGACGTCCCCTCTCTCTTGCCAGAGCAACTAGGCAAGCCCCCCCTTGATCACCAGATATCGCCTACTCTCCTCTATACTGCTTGCATTAGAGTAGTGTAGCATGTTACTGCTTTCCGTTAATCCTGTTTTGTTGCATAGCCTATCATTGTTGCTACAACTGTTGATACCTTACCTGCAATCCTAAATGCTTAGTATAGGATGCTAGTTTACCATCAGTGGCCCTACATTCTTGTCCGTCTGCCATGCTATACTATCGGGTCGTGATCACTCAGGAGGTGGTCACGGGTATATACTTATATACATAATATATGATACTTGTGCTGACTAAAGACGGGTCGGCTCGTAGGAGTACCCGCGAGTGATTCACAGATTGGGTCCGAAGGACGTTTGTCCCGACGGCCCTCTGAGTGGATCTTTGTGGCGAAGCGATAGGGCAGGCTGAGACCACCTAGGAGAGAGGTGGGCCTAGCCCTGGTCGGCGTTCGCGGTTATTTCAAAATAACACGTTTAACGAGATCTTGATATTTGATCTGAGTCTGGCTACTGGCCTATACGCACTAACCATCTACGCGATTACAGTTATGGGCACTCGACGTCGTGGTATCAGCCGATGCCTTCGTGACATCAGCGACTGAGCGGCGCGCACGCGGATTGGATTGGAACGCCTGCTAGGCTGTCTGCTTCCGGCCGCGTTCGCAACATGCAGGTGTGCAATGGGCGATGGGCCCAGACCCCTGCGCCATAGGATTTAGACCGGCGTGCTGACCTCTCTGTTGTGCCTAGGTAGGGCTGCGACGTGTTGATCTTCCGAGGCCGGGCATGACCCAGGAAAGTGTGATCGAGCGTGTTGGGTTATGTGGTGCACCCCTTCAGGGAAGTTAATCTATTCGAATAGCCGTGATCTTCGGTAACAGGATGACTTGGAGTTGTACCTTGACCTTATGACAACTTGAACCGGATACTTAATAAAACACACCCTTCCAAGTGCCAGATACAACCGGTGGTCGCTCTCTCACAGGGCGATGAGGGGAGGATCATCGGTTAGGGTTAAGCTACACGATGCTACTTGGTGAACTTACCATCTACTCTCTTCTCCTGCTGCAATATGGAGGTTACCAGAAGCGTAGTCTTCGATAGGACTAGCTATCCCCCTCTTATTCCGGCATTCTGTAGGTCAGTCCACATATGATACCCTTAATCCTTTTGATACCATTGCATACATATGTAGTGTAGCTCCTTGCTTGCGAGTACTTTGGATGAGTACTCACGGTTGCTTTGCTCCCTCTTTT
Organism: Triticum urartu; assembly: GCF_003073215.2. Taxonomy (NCBI): domain Eukaryota; kingdom Viridiplantae; phylum Streptophyta; class Magnoliopsida; order Poales; family Poaceae; genus Triticum; species Triticum urartu. Next base: position 331,161,865 of record NC_053023.1, on the reverse strand, counting down.
CCCCCTTTCTATACCCGATTGCTGCGACCAGACGTTGGAGCCCAGGAGCCAGACGCCACCGTCGACGACGACTACTACTACTCGGGAGGTGCCTACTACTACGTGCAGCCCGCTGACGACGACCATGATTAGTTTAGGAGGATCCCAGGCAGGAGGCCTGCGCCTCTTTCGATCTGTATCCCAGTTTGTGCTAGCCTTCTTAAGGCAAACTTGTTTAACTTATGTCTGTACTCAAATATTGTTGCTTCCGCTGACTCGTCTATGATTGAGCTCTTGTATTCGAGCCCTTGAGGCCCCTGGCTTGTAATATGATGCTTGTATGACTTATTTTATTTGTAGAGTTGTGTTGTGATATCTTCCCGTGAGTCCCTGATCTTGATCGTACACGTTTGCGTGTATGATTAGTGTACAATTGAATCGGGGGCGTCACACCTCTACTAAACTAGCTCTTTAATCAAAGATGGTTAAGTTTCCTAACCATAGAAATATGTTGTCATTTGATGAGCTGGATCACATCATTAGGAGAATGATGTGGTGGGCAAGACCCATCCGTTAGCTTAGCATATTGATCGTTCAGTTTTCTTGCTATTTGATACGTCTCCAACGTATCTATAATTTTTGATTGTTCCATACTGTTATATTAACAGTCTTGGATGTTTTATAATCATTTTATAGTCATTTTTATATCATTTTTGGTACTAATCTATTGACATAGTGCCAAGTGCCAGTTGTTGTTTTTCCCATGTTTTTTACATCACAGAAAATCAATATCAGACGGAGTCCAAATGCCACAAAACTTTATGGAGAATTTTTATGGGCTAAAAGGAACACATGTTGGGGAACGTAGTAATTTCAAAAAAATTCCTACGCACACGCAAGATCATGGTGATGCATAGCAACGAGAGGGCAGAGTTTTGTCTACGTACCCTCATAGACCGGCAATGGAAGTGTTGACACAACGTAGAGGAAGTAGTCGTACGTCTTCCCGATCTGACCGATCCAAGTACCGAACGTACGGCACCTCCGAGTTCTGCACACGTTCAGCTCGATGACGATCCCCGGACTCCGAAACAGCAAAGTGTCGGGGAAGAGTTCCGTCAGCACGATGGCGTGGTGACGATCTTGATGTTCTACCGTCACAGGGCTTCGCCTAAGCACCGCTACAATATTATCGAGGAGTATGGTGGAAGGGGCACCGCACATGGCTAAGAAAACGATCACGAGGATCAACTTGTGTGTCTAGAGGTGCCCCCTTGCCCCCTTATATAAAGGAGCAAGGGGGGAGGCCGGCCGCCCTAGGGCGCGCCAAGGAGGAGGAGTCCTCCTCCTATTAGGAGTAGGACTCCCCTCTTTCCTACTCCTACTAGGAGGGGAAAGGAAGGGGGAGAGGGAGAAGGAAAGGGGGGCGCCGCCCCCCCTCTCCTAGTCCAATTCGGACCAGAGGGGGAGGGGAGCGCGGCCCACCCTGGCCGCCCCTCTCTCTCTCTCCACTAGGGCCCATAAGGCCCATTACTTCTCCCGAGGGGGGGGGGGTTCCGGTAACCCTCCGGCACTCCGGTTTTCTCCGAAATCACCCGGAACACTTCCGGTGTCCGAATATAGCCGTCCAATATATCAATCTTTATGTCTCGACCATTTCGAGACTCCTCGTCATGTCCGTGATCACATCCGGGACTCCGAACAAACTTCGGTACATCAAAATATATAAACTCATAATGAAACTGTCATCGTAACGTTAAGCGTGCGGACCCTAGGGTTCGAGAACAATGTAGACATGACCGAGACATGTCTCCGGTCAATAACCAATAGCGGAACCTGGATGCTCATATTGGCTCCTACATATTCTACGAAGATCTTTATCGGTCAGACCGCATAACAACATACGTTGTTCCCTTTGTCATCGGTATGTTACTTTGCCCGAGATTCGATCGTCGGTATCTCAATACCTAGTTCAATCTCGTTACCGGCAAGTCTCTTTACTCGTTTGTAATACATCATCTCGCAACTAACTCATTAGTTGCAATGCTTGCAAGGCTTATGTGATGTGCATTACCAAGAGGGCCCAGAGATACCTCTCCGACAATCGGAGTGACAAATCCTAATCTCGAAATACGCCAACCCAACATGTACCTTTGGAGACACCTATAGAGCTCCTTTATAATCACCCAGTTACGTTGTGACGTTTGGTAGCACACAAAGTGTTCCTCCGGCAAACGGGAGTTGCATAATCTCATAGTCATAGGAACATGTATAAGTCATGAAGAAAGCAATAGCAACATACTAAATGAACGGGTGCTAAGCTAATGGAATGGGTCATGTCAATCACATCATTCTCCTAATGATGTTATCCCGTTAATCAAATGACAACACATGTCTATGGTTAGGAAACATAACCATCTTTGATTAACGAGCTAGTCAAGTAGAGGCACACTAGTGACGTTTAGTTTGTCTATGTATTCACACAAGTATTATGTTTCCGGATAATACAATTCTAGCATGAATAATAAACATTTATCATGATATAAGGAAATAAAATAATAACTTTATTATTGCCTCTAGGGCATATTTCCTTCAGTCTCCCACTTGCACTAGAGTCAATAATCTAGATTACATAGTAATGATTCTAACACCCATGGAGCTTTGGTGATGATCATGTTTTGCTCGTGGAAGAGGCTTAGTCAACGGGTCTGCTACATTCAGATCTGTATGTATCTTGCAAATCTCTATGTCTCCCACATGGACTAGATCCCGGATGGAACTGAAGCGTCTCTTGATGTGCTTGGTTCTCTTGTGAAATCTGGATTCCTTTGCCAAGGCAATTGCACCAGTATTGTCACAAAAGATTGTCATTGGACCCGATGCACTAGGTATGACACCTAGATCGGATATGAACTCCTTCATCCAGACTCCTTCGTTTGCTGCTTCCGAAGCAGCTATGGACTCCGCTTCACATGTAGATCCCGCCACAACGCTTTGTTTAGAACTGCACCAACTGACAGCTCCACCGTTTAATGTAAACACGTATCCGGTTTGCGATTTAGAATCGTCCGGATCAGTGTCAAAGCTTGCATCAACGTAACCATTTACGATGAGCTCTTTGTCACCTCCATATACGAGAAACATATCCTTAGTCCTTTTTAGGTATTTCAGGATGTTTTTGACCGCTGTCCAGTGATCCACTCCTGGATTACTTTGGTACCTCCCTGCTAGACTTATAGCAAGACACACATCAGGTCTGGTACACATCATTGCATACATGATAGAGCCTATGGCTGAAGCATAGGGAACATCTTTCATTTTCTCTCTATCTTCTGCATTGGTCGGGCATTGAGTCTTACTCAATTTCACACCTTGTAACGCAGGCAAGAATCCTTTCTTTGCTTGATCCATTTTGAACTTCTTCAAAATTTTGTCAAGGTATGTCCTTTGTGAAAGTCCAATTAAGCGTCTTGATCTATCTCTATAGATCTTAATGCCCAATATGTAAGCAGCTTCACCGAGGTCTTTCATTGAAAAACTCTTATTCAAGTATCCCTTTATGCTATCCAGAAATTCTATATTATTTCTGATTAGTAATATGTCATTTACATATAATATCAGAAATGCTACAGAGCTCCCACTCACTTTCTTGTAAAATACAGACTTCTCCAAAAGTCTGTACAAAACCAAATGCTTTGATCACACTATCAAAGCGTTTATTCCAACTCCGAGAGGCTTGCACCAGTCCATAAATGGATCGCTGGAGCTTGCACACTTTGTTAGCTCCCTTTGGATCGACAAAACCTTCTGGCTGCATCATATACAACTCTTCTTCCAGAAATCCATTCAGGAATGCAGTTTTGACAACTATCTGCCAAATTTCATAATCATAAAATGCGGCAATTGCTAACATGATTCAGACAGACTTAAGCATCGCTACGGGTGAGAAGGTCTCATCGTAGTCAATCCCTTGAACTTGTCGAAAACCTTTTGCGACAAGTCGAGCTTTGTAGATAGTAACATTACCGTCAGCGTCAGTCTTCTTCTTGAAGATCCATTTATTCTCAATTGCTTGCCGATCTTTGGGCAAGTCAACCAAAGTCCACACTTTGTTCTCATACATGGATCCCATCTCAGATTTCATGGCTTCAAGCCATTTTGCGGAATTTGGGCTCACCATCGCTTCTCCATAGTTCGTAGGTTCATCATGATCTAGTAGCATGACTTCCAGAACAGGATTACCGTACCACTCTGGTGCGGATCTTACTCTGGTTGATTTACGAGGTTCAGTAGTATCTTGTTCTGAAGTTTCATGATCATCATCATTAGCTTCCTCACTAATTGGTGTAGGTGTCATAGAAACCGGTTTCTGCGATGTACTACTTTCCAATAAGGGAGCAGGCACAGTTACCTCATCAAGTTCTACTTTCCTCCCACTCACTTCTTTCGAGAGAAACTCCTTCTCTAGAAAGTTTCCAAATTTAGCAACAAAAGTCTTGCCTTCAGATCTGTGATAGAAGGTGTATCCAATAGTTTCCTTTGGATATCCTATGAAGACAAATTTCTACGATTTGGGTTCAAGCTTATCAGGTTGAAGATTTTTCACATAAGCATCGCAGCCCCAAACTTTCAGAAACGACAAACTTTGGTTTCTTGCCAAACCACAGTTCATAAGGCGTCGTCTCAACGGATTTTGATGGTGCCCTATTTAACGTGAATGCGGCCGTCTCTAAAGCATGACCCCAAAATGATAGCGGTAAATCAGTAAGAGACATCATAGATCGCACCATATCTAGTAAAGTACGATTACGACGTTCGGACACACCATTACGCTGTGGTGTTCCGGGTGGCGTGAGTTGCGAAACTATTCCGCATTGTTTCAAATGTACACCAAACTCGTAACTCAAATATTCTCCTCCACGATCTGATCGTAGGAATTTTATTTTCTTGTTACGATGATTTTCAACTTCACTCTGAAATTCTTTGAACTTTTCAAATGTTTCAGACTTATGTTTCATTAAGAAGATATACCCATATCTGCTTAAGTCATCTGTGAAGGTGAGAAAATAACGATATCCGCCATGAGCCTCAATATTCATCGGAGCACATACATCTGTATGATTTCCAACAAATCTGTTGCTCTCTCCATAGTACCAGAGAACGACGTTTTAGTCATCTTGCCCATGAGGCACGGTTCGCAAGTACCAAGTGATTCATAATCAAGTGGTTCCAAAAGTCCATTAGTATGGAGTTTCTTCATGCGCTTTACACCGATATGACCTAAACGGCAGTGCCACAAATAAGTTGCACTATCATTATCAACTCTGCATCTTTTGGCTTCAACATTATGAATATGTGTTTTACTACTATCGAGATTTAATAAGAATAGACCACTCTTCAAGGGTGCATGACCATAAAAGATATTACTCATATAAATAGAACAACCATTATTCTCTGATTTAAATGAATAACCGTCTCGCATCAAACAAGATCCAGATATAATGTTCATGCTTAACGCTGGCACCAAATAACAATTATTTAGGTCTAATACTAATCCCGAAGGTAGATGTAGAGGTAGCGTGCCGACCGCGATCACATCGACTTTGGAACCATTTCCCACGCGCATCGTCACCTCGTCCTTAGCCAATCTTCGCTTAATCCGTAGTCCCTGTTTCGAGTTGCAAATATTAGCAACAGAACCAGTATCAAATACCCAGGTGCTATTGCGAGCATTAGTAAGGTACACATCAATAACATGTATATCACATATACCTTTGTTCACCTTGCCATCCTTCTTATCCGCCAAATACTTGGGGCAGTTCCGCTTCCAGTGACCAGTCTGCTTGCAGTAGAAGCACTCAGTTTCAGGCTTAGGTCCAGATTTGGGTTTCTTCTCCTGAGCAGCAACTTGCTTGCTGTTCTTTTTGAAGTTCCCCTTCTTCTTCCCTTTGCCCTTTTTCTTGAAACTAGTGGTCTTGTTGACCATCAACACTTGATGCTCCTTTTTGATTTCTACCTCCGCAGCTTTCAGCATTGTGAAGAGCTCGGGAATAGTCTTATTCATCCCTTGCATATTATAGTTCATCACGAAGCTCTTGTAGCTAGGTGGAAGTGATTGGAGAATTCTGTCAATGACGCAATCATCTGGAAGATTAACTCCCAATTGAATCAAGTGATTATTATACCCAGAAATTTTGAGTATATGCTCACTGACAGAACTGTTCTCCTCCATCTTGCAGCTGTAGAACTTATTGGAGACTTCATATCTCTCAATCCGAGCATTTGCTTGAAATATTAACTTCAACTCCTGGAACATCTCATATGCTCCATGACGTTCAAAACATCATTGAAGTCCCGATTCTAAGCCGTAAAGCATGGCACACTGAACTATCGAGCAGTCATCAGCTTTGCTCTGCCAGACGTTCATAACATCTGGTGTTGCTCCAGCAGTAGGCCTGGCACCCAGCGGTGCTTCCAGGACGTAATTCTTCTGTGCAGCAATGAGGATAATCCTCAAGTTACGGACCCAGTCTGTGTAATTGCTACCATCATCTTTCAACTTTGCTTTCTCAAGGAACACATTAAAATTCAACGGAACAACAGCACGGGCCATCTATCTACAATCAAACATAAACAAGCAAGATACTATCAGGTACTAAGTTCATGATAAATTTAAGTTCAATTAATTATATTACTAAAGAACTCCCACTTAGATAGACATCCCTCTAATCCTCTAAGTGATCACGTGATCCAAATCAACTAAACCATGTCCGATCATCACGTGAGATGGAGTAGTTTCATTGGTGAACATCACTATGTTGATCATATCTACTATATGATTCACGCTCGACCTTTCGGTCTCCGTGTTCCGAGGCCATATCTGTATATGCTTGGCTCGTCAAGTATAACCCGAGTATTCCGCGTGTGCAACTGTTTTGCACCTGTTGTATTTGAACGTAGAGCCTATCACACCCGATCATCACGTGGTGTCTCAGCACGAAGAACTTTCACAAAGGTGCATACTCAGGGAGAACACTTCTTGATAATTAGTGAGAGATCATCTTAAAATGCTACCGTCAATCAAAGCAAGATAAAATGCATAAAAGATAAACACCACATGCAATCAATATAAGTGATATGATATGGCCATCATCATCTTGTGCTTGTGATCTCCATCTTCGAAGCACCGTCATGATCACCATCGTCACCGGCGCGACACCTTGATCATCATCATAGCATCGTTGTCGTCTCGCCAATCTTATGCTTCCACGACTATCGCTACCGCTTAGTGATAAACTAAAGCATTACAGCGCAATTGCATTGCATACAATAAAGCTTCAACCATATGGCTCCTGCCAGTTGCCGATAACTCGGTTACAAAACATGATCATCTCATACAATAAAATTTAGCATCATGTCTTGACCATATCACAGCACAACATGCCCTGCAAAAACAAGTTAGACGTCCTCTACTTTGTTTGTTGCAAGTTTTACGTGGCTGCTACGGGCTTAAGCAAGAACCAATCTTACCTACGCATGAAAACCACAACGATAGTTTGTCAAGTTGGTGCTGTTTTAACCTTCGCAAGGACCGGGTGTAGCCACACTCGGTTCAACTAAAGTTGGAGAAATTGACACCCGCCGGCCACCTGTGTGCAAAGCACGTCGGTAGAACCAGTCTCGTGTAAGCGTACGCGTAATGTCGGTCCGGGCCGCTTCATCCAACAATACCGCCGAACCAAAGTATGACATGCTGGTAAGCAGTATGACTTATATCGCCCACAACTCACTTGTGTTCTACTCGTGCACAACATTAACACATAAAACCTGGCTCGGATGCCACTGTTGGGGAACGTAGTAATTTCAAAAAAATTCCTACGCACACGCAAGATCATGGTGGTGCATAGCAACGAGAGGGGAGAGTGTTGTCTATGTACCCTCGTAGACCGGCAATGGAAGTGTTGACACAACGTAGAGGAAGTAGTCGTACGTCTTCCCGATCCGACCGATCCAAGTACCGAACGTACGGCACCTCCGAGTTCTGCACACGTTCAGCTCGATGACGATCCCCGGACTCTGATCCAGCAAAGTGTCGGGGAAGAGTTCCGTCAGCACAACAGCGTGGTGACGATCTTGATGTTCTACCATCACAGGGATTTGCCTAAGCACCGCTACAATATTATCGAGGAGTATGGTGGAAGGGGGCACCGCACACGGCTAAGAAAACGATCACGAGGATCAACTTGTGTGTCTAGAGGTGCCCCCTTGTCCCCGTATATAAAGGAGCAAGGGGGCGAGGCCGGCCGGCCCTAGGGCGTGCCAAGGAGGAGGAGTCCTCTTCCTAGTAGGAGTAGGACTCCCCTCTTTCCTACTCCTACTAGGAGGGGAAAGGAAGGGGGAGAGGGAGAAGGAAAGGGGGGCGCCATCCCCCTCTCCTAGTCCAATTCGGACCAGAGGGGGAGGAGGCGCGTGGCCCACCCTGGCCGCCCCTCTCTCTCTCCACTAGGGCCCATAAGGCCCATTACTTCTCCCGGGGGGGGGGGGGTTCCGGTAACCCTCCAGCACTCCGGTTTTCTCCGAAATCACCCGGAACACTTCCGGTGTCCGAATATAGCCATCCAATATATCAATCTTTATGTCTCGACCATTTCGAGACTCCTCGTCATGTCCTTGATCACATCCGGGACTCCGAACAAACTTCGGTACAACAAAATATATAAACTCATAATGAAACTGTCATTGTAAGGTTAAGCGTGCGGACCCTACGGGTTCGAGAACAATGTAGACATGACCGAGACATGTCTCCGGTCAATAACCAATAGCGGAACCTGGATGCTCATATTGGCTCCCACATATTCTATGAAGATCTTTATCGATCAGACCGCATAACAACATACTTTGTTCCCTTTGTCATCGGTATGTTACTTCCCCGAGATTCGATCGTCGGTATCTCAATACCTAGTTCAATCTCGTTACCGGCAAGTCTCTTTAGTCGTTTCGTAATACATCATCTCGCAACTAACTCATTAGTTGCAATGCTTGCAAGGCTTATGTGATGTGCATTACCGAGAGGGCCCAGAGATACCTCTCCGACAATCGGAGTGACAAATCCTAATCTCAAAATACGCCAACCCAACATGTACCTTTGGAGACACCTGTAGAGCTCCTTTATAATCACCCAGTTACGTTGTGACGTTTGGTAGCACACAAAGTGTTCCTCCGGCAAATGGGAGTTGCATAATCTGATAGTCATAGGAACATGTATAAGTCATGAAGAAAGCAATAGCAACATACTAAATGATCGGGTGCTAAGCTAATGGAATGGGTCATGTCAATCACATCATTCTCCTAATTATGTGACCCCGTTAATCAAATGACAACACATGTCTATGGTTAGGAAACATAACCATCTTTGATTAACGAGCTAGTCAAGTAGAGGCACACTAGTGACGTTTAGTTTGCCTATGTATTCACACAAGTATTATGTTTCCGGATAATACAATTCTAGCATGAATAATAAACATTTATCATGATATAAGGAAATAAAATAATAACTTTATTATTGCCTCTAGGGCATATTTCCTTCAACACAACGGGTCCTGGTTGCGCCTGGGGGTGCCCCGAGGGAGGCACAACCCACCAGTGCGCGCCAGGAGGCCCAGGCGCATCCTGGTGGGTTGTGCCCACCTCGGGTGCCCCCCGGACTGCCTCTTTGCTCTTTAAATACCCCAATATTCCAGAAACCCTAGGGGTGTCGTCGAAATATTCATCCAGCTGCCACAGAGTCCAGAACCACCAGATCCAATCTAGACACCATCTCGGATGGGGTTCACCACCTCCATTGGTGCCTCTCCGATGATGTGTGACTAGTTCTTTGTAGACCTTCGGGTCCATAGTTAGTAGCTAGATGGCTTCATCTCTCTCTCTCTCTCTCTTGATTCTCAATACAATGGTCTCTTGGAGATCCATATGATGTAACTCTTTTGCGGTGTGTTTGTTGGGATCGATGAACTTTGAGTTTATGACCAGATCTATCTTTTTATATCCATGAAAGTATTTGAGTTTCTTTGATATCTTTTATGCATGATCTCTTATGGCCTTGTATTTCTTCTCCGATATTTGGGTTTTGTTTGGCCAACTTGATCTATTTATCTTGCAATGGGAAGATGTGCTTTGTAGTGGTTTCGATCTTACGATGCTTGATCCCAGTGACAGAAAGGGAACCAACACGTATGTATCGTTGCTACTAAGGATAAAACGATGGTGTCTATCTCTACATAGATAGATCTTGTCTACATCATGTCATCGTTCTTATTGCATTACTCCGTTTCTCCATGAACTTAATACACTAGATGCATGTTGGATAGCGGTCGATGTGTGGAGTAATAGTAGTAGATGCAGGCAGGAGTTGGTCTACTAATCTTGGACGTGATGCCTATATAATGATCATTTCCTGGATATCGTCATGAGTATTTGAAGTTCTATCAATTGCACAACAGTAATTTGTTCACCCACCGCTTCGCTATTTTTCTCGAGAGAAGCCACTAGTGAAACCTACGGCCCCCCGAGTCTCTTTCTCATATTATTTGCCTTTGCGATCTACTTTTATTTGCCTTTATTTTCAGATCTATTAATCCAAAAACCCCAAAAATACTTTGTTCACTTTATTTTATTTGCGATATATTTATTTAATCTATTACAACCTTTTCCCATCACGCACCAATTTCTGGCACCGTACCCGAAAGGGATTGACAACCCATTTAACACGTCAGGTTGCGACGATTTGTTATCTGTGTGCAGCGGCTGTTTACATTGTGTTGCTTGGTTCTCCTACTGGTTCGATAACCTTGGTTTCATATCTGAGGGAAATACCTACCGCCGCTGTGCTGCATCATCCCTTCCTCTTTGGGGAAATATCGACATAGCTTCAAGCGTCATCAAAAGGAATTTCTGGCGCCGTTGCCGGGGAGTATCAAGTCAAGATAGTCTCCCGGCCACGCACCATTTCTGGCTCCGTTGCCGGGGAGGATCTTCAATATATACCAGGTTTCTAATCACAAATCTCGTCTTCTTGCAATTTGCATTATTTGCCATTTGCCTCTCGTTTTCCTCTCTCCCACTTCACAAAAAATTGCTGTTTTATTTGCCCCTCTTTTTCTGTTCGCCATTTTCTTGCCGGATCTGTTTTTGAGTGCAATCTTGTTGTGTGGTCATCATGACTCAAGAGAACACCAAATTATGTGACTTCTCAAATACCAACAACAATGATTTTATCGGCACTCCGCTTGCTCCTCTCGCAACTAGTGCTGAGACTTGTGATATTAATACTGCTTTGCTGAATCTTGTTATGAAAGACCAATTTTCCGATACTCCTAATGAGGATGTCACGTCCCATCTTAATACCTTCGTGGAATTATGCGATATACAAAAGAAAAAAGATGTGGACAATGATGTGGTCAAGATGAAATTATTTCCATTTTCTTTGCGTGATTCTGCAAAAAATTGGTTCTCTTCTTTGCCTCACAATAGTATCGATTCTTGGAATAAGTGCAAATATGCTTTTAGCACTAAGTATTTTCTTCCCACAAAAATCATTTCCCTTAGAACCCATATCATGAATTTCAAGTAACTTGAACATGAGCATGTTGCACAATCTTGGGAAAGGATGAAAATGATGCTAAGGAATTGCCCAACTCATGGGTTAAATCTTTGGATGATCATGCAAAAAAAATATACGTGGTTGAATTTTGTTTCTCGTAATCTTTTAGATTCCATCGCGGGTGGTACTTTTATGGAAATTACTTTGGGTGAAGCCACCAAATTGCTTGATTATATTATGGCAAATTATTCGAACAATGGCATACCGAAAGAGCTCCTACTAGTAAAAAGGTTAATTCGGTTGAAGAAATTTCTTCTTTGAGTGAAAAATTTGATGCTCTTGTGAAATTGGTTGCTAGTAGAAGTGCTCCTATCGATTTTAATGATATGCCTTTGTCTACTTTGATTGAGCAAAATAGTGATGCCACAGATGTGAATTTTATCTCTCGAAATAATTTCAATAACAATGCTTATAGAGGTAATTTTAATCCTAGGCCTTTTCCTAGTAATTCCTCTAATAATTATGGTAATTCCTATGGAAATAAATCTTATAATAATAATAGGAACACCTCTGATCTTGAGAATAATATTAAAGAATTTATCAATACACAAAAAGTTTTCAACACTTCCATAGAAGAAAAGTTGAGTAAGATTGTCTAGAAGTGTCGATAGAATTGCTTATGATGTGGAAAATCTCAAGATGAAAATTTGTGTGCCTAAGGTTGATGAATCAATTAAAGCTCTTTATGTTTCTATGGATGAAAGTAAGAAAAGAACCGCTATGCTTAGAGCTAAAAGAGAATTTTTAGAAAAAGCATTTTTGAGTGATTTCTTTCGCAAAAGTGATGAAGATCTTAAAATGATTGGTGTTTCTTCTATTGATTCCTTGTTTAGTAAAGTTAAGATTGATTAAAAAGGGACTGTAGAAGATTCAACTTTAGGTAGAAGGCGTCCCAATATTTCGGAGGGTGAAAATCTTGTTGAGAAAATTGATAAAAGTGGGTTTGAAGAGGTCAAAACTTTAGCTAGTGATGTACCCACTCTTTTGGATTACAAAGACTTTATGATAGTTGCTCTTTGATTGATTGTATTTCTTTGTTGCAATCCATGATAAATTTACCCCATGCTTATGAACAAAATAAAGCTTTTACTAAACACATTGTTGATGCTATGATGAAAGCTTTTGAAGAAAAATTGGAATTAGAACTTTCAATTCCTAGAAAATTACATGATGAATGGGAACCTACTATCAAAGTCAAGATTAAAAATTATGAGTGTTTTGCTTTGTGTGACTTGGGTGCTAGTGTTTCTATAATTCCGAAATCTTTATGTGATGTGCTTGGTCTTACCGATCTTGAATCGTGTTCTTTGAATCTGCACTTGGCGGATTCTACTATTAAAAAGCCTATGGGAAGAATTAATGATGTTCTTATTCTTGCAAATAGGAATTATGTGCCCATAGATTTTATTGTTCTTGATATTGATTGCAATCCGTCTTGTCCAATTATTCTTGGTAGACCGTTTTTACGCACCATTGGTGCCGTGATTGATATGAAAGAAGGCAATATTATGTTCCAATTTCCCTTGAGGAAGGGTATGGAACACTTTCCTAGAACAAGAATTAGGTCACCATATGAATCAATCATGAGGGCATCTTATGGATCTCGAACCAAAGATGACAAAACTTAGATCCTTGCTTTATGCCTAACTAAGGGCGTAAAACTATAGTGCTTGTTGGGAGGCAACCCAATGAATAAATTTATTTTTGCTTTTTTCTTACTGTTTTTGAGTGTTAGCATAATTATGCTATTGTTATGATTTTTTTATGTTTTAACTAGTGTTTGTGCCAAGTAAAGCCTTTAGGATCTTCTTGGGTGATAATTGTTTGATCTTGCTGAAAAAACAGAAACTTTCACACTCACGAAAATAATTTTCATTTTTTACCAGGGAGCGATAAAATACCCATTCAACTTGCAATAGATCAATATACAAATTTCTCAAGTCGTCCTAATTTTTCAGAATTTTGGGAGTTACATAAGTATTCGAAATAATCAGATTGCTACAGACTGTTCTGTTTTGACAGATTCTGTTTTGTTTGTGTTGTGTGCTTATTTTGATGGCTCTATGGTTTTATTTGATGAGTTTTTTCCATAGAAAAGTTGGAATACAGTATATATAATACAAGAACAAAATATGAATTGGTTTGATACATCACTTATAGTAGTGATCTATTATTCTTATACTAACGGACTCACGAAGGTTTTGTTGAGTTTTGTGTGATTGAAGTTTTCAAGTTTTGGGTTATCTTACGATGGATGAAGGAATAAGGAGTAGAAGAGCCTAAGCTTGGTCATGCCCGTCATCCCAAGCTATTATCCAAAAATGAGCAACCAACTAAGCTTGGGGATGCCCCCGAGTGGCATCCCCTCTTTCTTCTAACGACCATCGGTATTTTACTCGAAACTATATTTTTATTCATCACATACTATGTGTTTTGCTTGGAGCATCTTGTATGATATGAGTCTTTGCATGTTTTATTTTGTGCTTTAAGTCTTGATCCCTTGCTAGACACACCTATTTGAGAGATCCAAAATTATGTCATGACTTGTTAGAATTGCTCTTTATGCTTCACTTAAAATTTTTATGAGCAATGGACTTGCTCTAGTGCTTCACTTATATCTTTTTGAGAACGGTGTGCTTAGTATTTTTGAAGAAATGCTCTCTTGATTCACCTAGATTTATTTGAGAGTTAGTAAAATTTTCAAGAAATTCTCTCTTACTTCACTTAAATTAATTTGAGAGAAAGAAAGAAATATTATGCTCATGATCTTCACTTATATTTGTTTGAGCTTATGAAAAGCAACGCATGAAAATTAGTCCCAAAGTGATAGATATACAAGAAGGATATAATAAAAACTTTCATGAAGATCATTGGACAAAATAAACTTGGTTCTTAGTAATAGTTTTGAGATATGATTATGTGATATGTGAGTCATCTTGATGAGTAATGATGCTTTAGTAAGAATATTGGTGTTAAGGTTTGTGATTCCCTATGCAAGCACGAAAGTCAATAGTTATGCAATGAAATTATATCCTACTTGTGGTGCATTATTCGGTGTTAGTTATGCTTAATTCTCCCTTATGCGATTATTCGTTTCTTGGTTGGTCGCTTCCCAATCTTTTGCTAGCCTTCATTTTGCACTAAGTATGATCACTACTTATGCATCCAAAAACCTTAAACCAGTTTTGCCACATGAGTCCACTATATCTACCTATATGCGTTATTCTTTTACCGTTCTAAGCAAATTTGCATGTGCCATCTCTAATTTTCAAAATAAACTTCTCTTTTGTGTTTTTGTTTCGCTCGTGGAGCGGTGAGGGGTGGCTAATATTTTCCATGCTAGATGTGTTATTCTCAAGATGAGTGTTTATTCACTTGTCATTGCACGAGAGTAAGGCAAAGGTATTAGGGATGCCCAGTCCCGAAATGCAAAAAATAATTTACTTTATGTTGTCAAATAATAAATTCCTTGGAAAGTGTTGGTATGGAGGGCACCCATGGATACGGTTAGCCATGGAAAGTGAAAGTATGGTGAAAAAATGAATAAACTTTATTTTCTATTTGGGAACCGCCTATGATATATCTATGCATGGAAAGTATTGGGAACTCTAAGTTGTTTTCGTTGGTGGGATGGATACACCTCCAAAATGTTTTTATCTCTAAGTTTTTCGCTTTGAGCTCTGGCACCTCTACAAATCCCTACTTCCCTCTGCAAAGGTTCTATCTTTTACTTTATGCAATTTTTATATTGAATTTGAGTCTCCATCTTGTCTTATAAATGCACCAACTAGGAGGCAATATGATCGTACTTGAGTATTGGACATAGCTAATATGCGAGTGTGTTTCATGAATGGATCAATGGTTGAGCATGATGGGCTAGGGATAGCTTATTTTAGCGTTGATATATTGAAAGACATGGTTGCTTGTTGATATGCTTGAGTATTTAAATTGTCATGTCAAAACTAGACTATTGCTTTGAACAATATAAAAGTCCAAATGTCCATGCTCTAAAGAAATAAATATGATATGACATGTTAGGCAGCATTCCACGTCAAAAATTCTGTTTTTATCACTTCCCTACCCGAGGACGAGTAGGAGTTAAGCTTGGGGATGCTGATACGTCTCCAATGTATCTATAATTTTTTATTGTTCCATGCTGTTATATTATCAATCTTGGATGTTTTATAATCATTTTATATCATTTTTTGGTACTAACCTATTAACATAGTGCCAAGTTTGCTGTTTTTCCCATGTTTTTTACATCGCGGAAAATCAATATCAGACGGAGTCCAAATGCCACAAACCTTTACGGAGAATTTTTATGGGCCAAAAGGAACACAACGGGCCCTGGTTGCGCCTGGGGGTGCCCCGAGGGAGGCACAACCCACCAGGGCGCGCCAGGAGGCCCAGGCGCGTCGTGGTGGGATGTGCCCACCTCGGGTGCCCCCCGGACCACCTCTTTGCTCTATAAATACCCCAATATTCCAGAAACCCTAGGGGAGTCGTCGAAATATTCATCCAGCCACCGCAGAGTCCAGAACCACCAGATCCAATCTAGACACCATCTCGGATGGGGTTCACCACCTGCATTGGTGCCTCTCCGATGATGCGTTAGTAGTTCTTTGTAGACCTTCGAGTCTGTAGTTAGTAGCTAGATGGCTTCATCTCTCTCTCTCTTTTTATTCTCAATACAATGGTCTCTTGGAGATCCATATGATGTAAATCGTTTGCGGTGTGTTTGTTGGGATCAATGAACTTTGAGTTTGTGATCAGATCAATCTTTTTATATCCATGAAAGTATTTGAGTTTCTTTGATCTCTTTTATGCATGATCTCTTATAGTCTCGTATTTCTTCTCTGATATTTGGGTTTTGTTTTGCCAAATTGATCTATTTATCTTGCAACGGGAAGAGGTGCTTTGCAGTGGGTTTGATCTTACGGTGCTTGATCCCAGTGAGAGAAAGGGAACCGACACGTATGTATCGTTGCTACTAAGGGTAAAACGATGGGGTAGATCTCTACATAGATAGATCTTGTCTACATCATGTCATCGTTCTTATTGCATTACTCCATTTCTCCATGAACTTACTACACTAGATGCATGCTGGATAGCAGTCGATGTGTGGAGTAATAGTAGTAGATGTTGGCAGGAGTCGGTCTACTAATCTTGGACGTGATGCCTATATAATGATCATTTCCTGGATATCGTCATGAGTATTTGAAGTTCTATCAATTTCCCAACAGTAATTTGTTCACCCATCGCTTTGCTATTTTTCTTGAGAGAAGCCACTAGTGAAACCTATGGCCCCGGGTCTCTTTCTCATATTATTTGCCTTTGCGATCTACTTTATTTGCCTTTATTTCCGGATCTATTAATCCAAAAATCCAAATAATACTTTGCTGCACTTTAATTTATTTCTGATCTATTTATTTAATCTATTACAACTTTTCCCCATCACGCACCAATTTCTAGCACCGTACCCGAAAGGGATTGACAACCCCTTTAACACGTCGGGTTGCAAGGATTTGTTATCTATGTGCAGTGGCTGTTTACGTTGTGTTGCTTGGTTCTCCTACTGGTTCGATAACCTTGGTTTCATATCTGAGGGAAATACCTACCGCCGATGTGCTGCATCATCCCTTCCTCTTTGGGGAAATACCGGCATAGCTTCAAGCGACATCACTATTGCTTTCTTCATGTCATATACATATTCCTTCGACAATGAGATTATGCAACTCCCGGATACCAGAGGAATACCTTGTGTGCTATCAAACGTCACAACGTAACAGGGTGATTATAAAGATGATCTACAGGTATCTCCGAAGGTGTTTGTTGGGTTGGCATAGATCGAGATTAGGATTTGTCACTCCGTGTATCGGAGAGGTATCTCTGGGCCCTCTCAGTAATGCACATCATAATAAGCCTTGCAAGCAATGTGACTAACGAGTTAGTTGCGGGATGATGTATTACGGGATGAGTAAAGAGACTTTCCGGGAACGAGATTGAACTAGGTATGAAGATACCGACGATCGAATCTCGCGCAATTAACATACCGATGACAAAGGGAATAACGTATGTTGTCATTGCGGTACGACCGATAAAGATCTTCGTAGAATATTGATACGTCCATTTTGCATCATGTTTTTATATCAATATTTATTGCATTATGGGCTGTTATTACACATTATGCCTCAATACTTATGCCTATTTTTTTCTTATTTTACAAGGTTTACAAGAAGAGGGAGAATGCCAGCAGCTGGAATTCTAGGCTGGAAAAGGAGCAAATATTAGAGACCTATTCTGCACAACTCCAAAAGTCCTGAAACTTCACGGAAGTCGGTTTCAGAATATATAAAAAATATTGGGCGAAGGAAGCACCAGAGGGGGGCCACCCACCATCCACGACGGTGGGGGCGCGCCCCCTGCCTCGTGGGCCCCCTAGCAGGCCTCCGGTGCCCATCTTTGTCTATATGAGGTCTTTTGCCCTGGAAAAAATCATAAGCAAGCTTTCGGGACGAAACTCCGCCGCCATGAGGCGGAACCAATCTAGGGCTCCGGCGGAGCTGTATTGCCGGGGAAACATCCCTCCGAGAGGGGGAAATCATCACCACCGTCTTCACCATCGATCCTCTCATTGGGAGGGGGTCAATCTCCATCAACATCTTCACCAGCACCATATCATCTCAAACCCTAATTCATCTCTTGTATCCAATCTTTGTCTCCAAACCTCAGATTGGTACCTGTGGGTTGCTAGTAGTGTTGATTACTCCTTGTAGTTGATGCTAGTTGGTTTACTTGGTGGAAGATCATATGTTCAGATCCTTTATGCATATTAATACCCTCTTATTATGAACATGAATATGATTTGTGAGTAGTTACGTTTGTTCCTGAGGACATTGGAGAAGTCTTGCTATAAGTATTCATGTGAATTTGGTATTCGTTCGATATTTTGATCAGATGTATGTTGTCTCTCCTCTAGTGATGTCATGTGAACGTCGACTACATGACACTTCACCATTATTTGGGCCTAGGGGAAGGCATTGGGAAGTAATAAGTAGATGATGGGTTGCTAGAGTGACAGAAGCTTAAATCCTAGTTTATGCGTTGCTTCGTAAGGGGCTGATTTGGATCCATATGTTTCATGCTATGGTTAGGTTTACCTTAATACTTCTTTTGTAGTTGCGGATGCTTGCAAGAGGGGTTAATCACAAGTGGGATGCTTGTCCAAGGAAGGGCAGTACCCAAGCACTGGTCCATCCACATATCAAATTATCAAAGTACCAAACGCGAATCATATGACATGATGAAAACTAGCTTGACGATAATTCCCATGTGTCCTTGGGAGCACTTTCCTTTATATAAGAATTTGTCCAGGCTTGTCCTTTGCTACAAAAAGGATTGGGCCATCTTGCGGCACCTTATTTAGTTTTATTACTTGTTACCCATTACAAATTGCCTTATCACAAAACTATCTATTACTGATAATTTCAGTGCTTGCAGAGAATACCTTACTGAAAACTGCTTATCATTTCCTTCTGCTCCTCGTTGGGTTCGACACTCTTACTTATCGAAAGGACTACGATAGATCCCCTATACTTGTGGGTCATCAAATATGTGGGAACCAATATGAGCATCCAGGTTCTGCTGTTGGTTATCGACCGGAGAGGTGTCTCGGTCACGTCTACATAGTTCTCAAACCCGTAGGGTCCGCACGCTTAACGTTCAATGATGATTTTGTATTATATGAGTTATGTGATTTGCTGACTGAATGTTGTTAGGAGTCCCGGATGAGATCACGGACATGATGAGGAGTCTAGAAATGGTCGAGAGGTAAAGATTCATATATAGGACGATGATATTCGGACACCGGAAGTGTTCTGGGGGTACTGGGTACATATCGGGTCACCGGAAGGGGTTCCCCCCCAGCAACTACATGGGCCTAATGGGCCAAGAAGGGGACAGACCAGTCCCTAGGGGGCTGGTGCGCCCCATGTAGGCCAAAATAAGGGAGAAGGAAAGAGGATAAGAGGGAAAGGAAGGGGAGGGATTCGGCCTCCCCCTTGCTTCTCTCCTCCCTCCTCCTTCCTTCCCCCTCCGAATGAATATGGAAGGGGGAAGGACGAATTGGGAGGCGCCCAAGTAGGATTCCTCCTACTTGGGGCGCCCCCTTGGCTACCTCTCCTCCCCTCCACCTATATATATGAGGGGGGACCGCTAGAACACATAACATTGATTCCTAGCCGTGTGCGGCGCCCCCCTCCACAATTTACGCATCCGATCATATTGTCATAGTGCTTCGGTGAAGCCCTACGTGAATCACTTCACCATCACCTTCACCACGCCGTCGTGCTGACAAAACTCTCCCTCGACACTTTGCTGGATCAAGAGTTCGAGGGACGTCAGCGAGCTGAACGTGTGCAGAACTCGGAGGGGCCATATGTTCGGTGCTTGATCGGTCGGAACGAGAAGAAGTTCGACTACATCAACCGTGTTGTCAAATGCTTCCGCTTTCGGTCTACGAGGGTACGTGGAGACACTCTCCCCCTCTCGTTGCTATGCATCTCCTAGATAGATCTTGCATGAGCGTAGGAATGTTTTTGAAATTTCATGCTATGTTTCCCAACAGTGGCATATGAGCCAGGTTATGCGTAGATGATATGCACGAGCAGAACACAAAGAGTTGTGGGCAGTGATCATCATACTGCTTACTACCAACATCTTATTTTAATTAGGCGGTATAGTTGGATGAAGCGGCCCGGACCAATCTTACATGACCACGTTCATGAGACCGGTTCCACCGACACACATGCAACTAGTTTTGCATAAAGGTGGCTGGCGGGTGTCTGTTTCTCCAACTTTAGTTGAATCAAATTTGATTGCGGACGGTCCTTGTTGAAGGTTAAAACAACAAACTTGATAAATCACCGTTGTGGTTTTGATGCGTAGGTAAGAACTGTTCTTACTAAAAGCCCGTAGCAGCCACGTAAAACTTGCAGCAACAAAGTAGAGGACGTCTAACTTGTTTTTGCAGGGCATGTTGTGATGTGATATGGTCAAGACATGATGTGATATACATTATTGTATGAGATGATCATGTTTTGTAGAAGTTATCGGCAACTGGCAGGAGCCTTATGGTTGTCGCTTTATTGTATGAAATGCAAACACCATGTAATTGCTTTACTTTATCACTATGCATTAGCGATAGTTGTAGAAGCAATAGTTGGCGAGACGACAACGAAGCTACGATAGAGATCAAGGTGTCAAGCCGGTGACGATGGAAATCATGACGGTGCTTTGGAGATGGAGATCAAAGGCACAAGATGATGATGGCCATATCATGTCACATATTTTGATTGCATGTGATGTTTATCTTTTATGCATCTTATTTTTCTTAGTACCATGGTAGAATTATAAGATGATCCCTTACTAAAATTTCAAGGTATAAGTGTTCTCCGTGAGTATGCACCATTGCGATACTTCATCGTGCCGAGACACCACGTGCTGATCGGGTGTGATAAGCTCTACGTTCACATACAACGGGTGCAAGACAGTTTTGCACATGCGGAATACTCGGGTTAAACTTAACAAGCCTAGCATGTACAAACATGGCCTCAGAACACTGGAGACCGAAAGGTCGAACGTGAATCATATAGTAGATATGATCAACATAGAGACGTTCACCATTGAAAACTACTCCACCTCACGTGATGATCGAACATAGTTTAGTGGATATGGATCACATGATCATTTAGATGACTCGAGGGATGTCTATCTAAGTGGGAGTTCTTAAGTAATATGATTAATTGAACTTAATTTATCATGAACTTAGTCCTGATAGTTTTTGCATATCTATGTTGTAGATCAATGGCTCGTGCTACCATTCCCTTGAATTTTAATGCGTTCCTAGAGAAATGTAAGTTGAAAGATGATGGTAGCAACTACACAGACTGGGTCCGTAACTTGAGGATTATCCTCATTGCTGCATAGAAGAATTATGTCCTTGATGCACCGCTAGGTGACAGACCTAATGCAGGAGCAGATGCAGACGTTATGAATGTTTGACAAGCTTGGTATGATCACTACTTGATAGTTTAGTGCATCATGCTTTACGGCTTAGAACCGGGACTTCAAAAACGTTTTGAACGCCATGGAGCATATGAGACGTTCCAAGAGTTGAAATTGGTATTTTAGACTCATGCCCATGTCAAGAGGTATGAGACCTCTGACAAGTACTTTGCCTACAAGATGGAGGAGAATAGCTCAGCTAGTGAGCATGTGCTCAGAATTTCTGGGTACTACAATCGCTTGAATCAAGTGGGAGTTAATATTCCAGATAAGATACTGATTGACAGAGTTCTCTAGTCACTATCACCAACTTACTAGAACTTCGTGATGAACTATAATATGCAAGGGATGATGAAAACGATTTCCAAGCTCTTCGCGATGCTGAAATCAGCGAAGGTATAAATCAAGAAATAGCATCAAGTGTTGATGGTTAACAAGACCACTAGTTTCAAGAAAAAGGGCAAGGGAAAGAAAGGGAACTTCAAGAAGAATGGCAAGAAAGCCCGTGAAGAAGCCCGAAGCTAGACCCAAACCTGAAACTGAGTGCTACTACTGCAAAAAAATGGTCACTGGAAACAGAACTGCCCCAAATATTTGGCGGATAAGAAGGATGGCAAAGTGAACAAAGGTATATTTGATATACTTATTGATGTGTACTTTACTAGTGTTCATAGTAACCCCAGGGTATTTTGATACAGGTTCTGTTGTTAAGATTAGTAACTCAAAACAAGAGTTGCAAAATGAATAGAGACAAGTTAAGGGTGAGGTGACAATGTGTAATTCCAAGGTTGATAAGATCACCATCGCACACTCCCTCTACCTTCGAGATTAGTGTTGGACCTAAATAAATGTTATTTGGTGTTTGCGTTGAGCATGAATATGGTTGGATCATGTTTATTGCGATATGGTTATTCATTTAAGTCAGAGAATAATTGTTGTTCTGTTTACATGAATAAAACCTTCTATGGTCATACACCCAATGTAAATGGTTTATTGAATCTCGATCGTAGTAATACACATATTCATAATATTGATGCCAAAAGATGCAAAGTTGATAATGATAGTGCAACATATTTGTGGCACTGCCGTTTAGGTCATATTGGTGTAAAGCGCATGAAGAAACTCCATGCAGATGGGCTTTTGGAATCACTTGATTATGAATTTGATGCTTGCAAACCATGCCTCATGGGCAAGATGACTAAAACTCCGTTCTCCGGAACAATGGAGTGAGCTAATGACTTTTTGGAAATAATACATACCGATGTATGCGGTCCGATGAGTGTTGAAGCTCGCGGCGGGTATCGTTATTTTCTGACCTTCACTGATGATTTGAGCAGATATGGATATATCTACTTGATGAAACACAAGTCTGAAACATTTGAAAAGTTCAAAGAATTTCAGAGTAAAGTGGAGAATCATCTGACAAGAAAATAAAGTTTCTACGATCTGATCGCGGAGGTGAATATTTGAGTTACAAGTTTGGCCTTCATTTAAAACAATGTGGAATAGTTTCACAATTCACGCCACCTGGAACACCACAGTGTAATGGTGTGTCTAAACGTCGTAACCGTACTTTATTGGATATGGTGCAATCTATGATGTCTCTTACCAATTTACCACTATCGTTTGGGATTATGCATTAGAGACAGCTGCATTCACGTTAAATAGGGCACTGTCTAAATCCGTTGAGACGACACCGTATGAACTATGGTTTGGCAAGAAACCTAAGATGTCGGTTCATAAAGTTTGAGGTTGCAATGCTTATGTGAAAAAGCTTCAGCCTGATAAGCTCGAACCCAAATTGGAGAAGTGCATCTTCATAGGATACCCAAAAGAAACTGTTGGGTACACCTTCTATCACAGATCCGAAGGCAAGATCTTTGTTGCTAAGAATGGATCCTTTCTAGAGAAGGAGTTTCTCTCGAAAGAAGTGAGTGGGAGGAAAGTAGAACTTGATGAGGTAACTGTACCTTCTCTCGAATTGGAAAGTAGCTCATCACAGAAAAACGTTCTCGTGATGCCTACACCAACCAGAGAGGAAACTAATGATAATGATCATGAAAATTTAGATCAAGTTACTGCCGAACCTCATAGGTCAACCAGAGCACGATCCGCACCAGAGTGGTACCCTAATTGTAGCGACCCGACCTCAAACGGTCAAATCTCTGTGCATAAGTGTCATCCGTAGATCGGTAATGCTGACACACACAATATTCGAGGATTTATAACAGTGTTCAATCACACACTTATTACATCGAAGGTCTCAAAAGAGAACTTATTACAATAATATGGCTGAAGGCCATCTAAATAAGATAACATTGGAAGCTTCGGAAGGTAAATGAGTCCATCAACTCCAACGTCATAGCTGAGTGCACGACAACGACCTAGCACACCTTACTCTTCATCTGAGAACTCTCCAACATAATATGTTGCAGCCTTTGTAGGTCAGCACATGGAATATGGTAGCAAGATAACACGATAGAGCAATGAACAAGTAACATCTATAACTATATGCACAAATGGCTCGTGGAGGCTCTATGTTTATCATTTTGCGTAAAGCCAGTTTTTCCCTACAACAAAGGAATATATTTTATTTAACTACAAAGTTGATTGAAAACATTGAGAATGGTAACCCCATCTCAATCCCAAATTAAAAGTTAACAACCCAACAAAATTAATTAGGTAAAGTGAGGAGATCAACATAGTAATTCAAGCACCAGATACTCAACATATCCATAATCGGGGACACAGCTAATTATGATTAGTTTGTACACTTTGCAGAGGTTTGCGCACTTTTCCCCACAAGACTCGATCTCGTCTGTTATATTTCTCGGACTGCATGATGTTTGAGAGACGGATGACTGAGACACAGTCTTTCAGAAGCATTAACTCTTTACGACGGGTAGACCGTACCACCTACAATCCCCTACATCTGCTAGTCTACCACTGAAAGAGGTCAAACAACATACTCAACTATGCCAGAGCCCATAATGGCTTGTGGATGCACACAGAAGTTTCCAGCATGAATAACATAATGATCCCTTTGAGTCTGGGTGGCAAACCATAGGAAAATCACACGGATACCCCGAGATCTCCTTTGGACAACACTGGATTCCCCAGGTTCCCACAAACCAATCCACCCAGATGTGTATTAAAGTAGCCACCTTAAGTTAAACCTTAGTTAACAATAACCTCTCACATCTTTCATGAATTCTCTCAAACCAAACCACGTCTACGAACATAGCATAGCAGTATAAGCATACGTAGCAACTCCCAAGGTTTGAAGAAAGGATAATAGGTTCTACCTCATCAACTACTTCCCAATACCCACATTTAATCAAATCCTACTCATGCAATGTTTGAGGGTTGAAACTAATGCATAAAAACTGGGTAAAAGGGATATGATCAAAGTGTTACTTGCCTTGCTGACGATCTGAAAACCCTAGTAACTGGTAGTAGCACGCTTCGCACTCCGGAAACTCTATCGGGAACATACAATAGCATACATAAGCACTCAAGCATAAGATGCAAGGGTAAAACTCAATAGAAAAGATCCAAACTTAAAGTTCAATTGAAGAGCTTTGATTTGCAAAAAGAATCAATCGAATCAGAGCTACGAAACTCAAACTGCGAACAAAAGAAGTTCAAAGTCAAATCTGCTTGAAACCAAATTTTAATTTGTCAAAACCATGTTCAAGTTGGTTATCTGGAAAGAGGGGAACAAGACAAAGATTTAGGCGTTGGTTTCACTGGATTTGGATAAACGAGCAAAAAGTAGCGAGTGTTTGAAGATTAGGGACTAATCTGTGATAAAAGTAATCGCTGATAGGTCACTGGCCGAAAATAAAATAAAAAGAAAAACCTAACAAACGAACGTTCGCTAACAGGAACTAACAAAAAAAACCTTCGCTACCGCGGATTAATGTACGAACGTCCGCTAATTAGAACCGATTGGAAAAACCGAGAAAAACCCTAACCCTAAAAATAAACCAAAAGAAAACCAAGGAAAACCGAACGGTTTTTACCGGTTAACCGGCGGCGGCGAGGTCAACGGCGGGGTGGCGGGGCGGAGTGGTGGCGAACGGGGCGAGGCGGCGTCGTAGGCGGCGTGCGGCGACGGCAGTGGCGCTTGGCGGCAGCGGCTCGGTGGAGAGGAGAGGCTGGGCCTCCTCCGCTTATTAAGGGGTCGGGGGGCACGAGGCGGCGGCAGACTCGGAGTCCGGTCCAGACTCCGGTGGGTCGGGCGGGAGCGGGACTCCGTCCCGGCACGGGAAGACGGCGGCAGCGCGGTAGCGGGCCGGGTCGGCTGGGCCTTCGGCCCAGTCGGGCGACGAAGTTTTTTTAAAAATAAATTTTGCCCAGAAGAAAAATCCTAATAAAATATAAAAAAATTCTAAAAATACCAGAAACAATTTTCATCTGCATAAGGCAAATATGATAATTGTTGTTGTATGAGAACTCTGCGTAAGGCAAATTGTCATCCCAACTAGATCCATAATCTAGCGCATAAGCTCTCAACATGTCCTCCAGAATCTGATTGACTCTCTCGGTCTGTCCATCTGTCTACGGATGAAAGGCCGTACTGAACTCAATCCTGATACCCAAAGGCTGGTGCAACTGATTCCAAAACTTCGAGGAAAACTGTGTTCCTGTTGGGGATATGACTACTGGAGGTAAACTGGCTAGGAGTGGCCGGGTTAACTCCATGAATATAGAAGCCCATGAAGACATGAGGATGGTGGCGCTTTACGAAGGCCCAAGGCCCAAGGGCGAGTTAAGGCCTGTAGATGTAAACCGACTCTTTCATGTAACTTGTATTGTAAGTTAGAAGGAATAGAGACCGAGTCGGACACGTTTATGATCCGGCCTCAGGACTCTGTAAACCGGCGGGCGTCGACCTATGTATATAAAGGGACGACCCAACAGCAGTTTGGGGGACAACAGACAACAACTCGAGAGCCAGGCAAAGCGGATTCGCTCCCTGGTCATCGAAACCCCAACAATACCAATCACAACTAGACGTAGGCTTTTACCTTCATTGAAGGGGCCGAACTAGTATAAAATCCCTCGTGTCCCTTGTCCGGTTTAAACCCTTTAAGCTAACCTGTAGCGATGGTTCCACGACTAAGTACTTTCACGAGGACATCTGCCGTGACAAACCCACGATAGTTGGCGCCCACCGTGGGGCCGCGCCCACCGTGGGGCCGTCGCACGATGGTTTCGAGTTCTTGAAGGGCAGCTTCGAAGGACTCAAGGGATACGCTGTGGGCCGGATGACGAAGAGTCGTCGCGGCAAGCTCTACATCGACGATGTAGGATGGGGTCCCGAGGCTGGTTCAATCGAATACGGGTACCGGGTCCCCTTTGGTGGGATTCACGTCTTCATCGGCGAGTGCTACCTCTTGAGCACTGCGTTGGTTTTCCCCGAAGAGGAAGGGATGATGCAGCAAAGTAGCGTAAGTATTTCCCTCAGTTTTACATCATGGCGGTTTGCCAGATCTATACGAAGGTGCCAGGGCAAGAATTTTTCTAAGTATTGAAGATTGACATGAACAAGTTCAAATAAATCTAGGGCCTAATGTTGGGGATATGACTATTGGAGGTAAACCGGCTAGGAGTGGCCGAGTTAACTCCATGAATATAGAAGCCCATGAAGACGTGAGGATGGTGGCGCTTTACGAAGGCCCAAGGCCCAAGGGCGAGTTAAGGCCTGTAGATGTAAACCGACTCTTTCATGTAACTTGTATTGTAAGTTAGAAGGAATAGAGACCGAGTCGGACACGTTTATGATCCGGCCTCAGGACTCTGTAAACCGGCGGGCGTCGACCTATGTATATAAAGGGACGACCCAACAGCAGTTTGGGGGACAACAGACAACAACTCGAGAGCCAGGCAAAGCGGATTCGCTCCCTGGTCATCGAAACCCCAACAATACCAATCACAACTAGACGTAGGCTTTTACCTTCATTGAAGGGGCCGAACTAGTATAAAATCCCTCGTGTCCCTTGTCCGGTTTAAACCCTTTAAGCTAACCTGTAGCGATGGTTCCACGACTAAGTACTTTCACGAGGACATCTGCCGTGACAAACCCACGATAGTTGGCGCCCACCGTGGGGCCGTCGCACGATGGTTTCGAGTTCTTGAAGGGCAGCTTCGAAGGACTCAAGGGATACGCTGTGGGCCGGATGACGAAGAGTCGTCGCGGCAAGCTCTACATCGACGATGTAGGATGGGGTCCCGAGGCTGGTTCAATCGAATACGGGTACCGGGTCCCCTTTGGTGGGATTCACGTCTTCATCGGCGAGTGCTACCTCTTGAGCACTGCGTTGGTTTTCCCCGAAGAGGAAGGGATGATGCAGCAAAGTAGCGTAAGTATTTCCCTCAGTTTTTGAGAACCAAGGTATCAATCTAGTAGGAGGCTACGCGCGAGTCCCTCGCACCTGCACAAAACAAATAAATCCTCGCAACCAACGCGATAAGGGGTTGTCAATCCCTACACAACCACTTACGAGAGTGAGATCTGATAGATATGATAAGATAATATTTTTGGTATTTTATGATAAAGAT
This sequence comes from Triticum urartu, assembly GCF_003073215.2. NCBI lineage: Eukaryota > Viridiplantae > Streptophyta > Magnoliopsida > Poales > Poaceae > Triticum > Triticum urartu. The sequence continues at coordinate 331,133,595 of NC_053023.1, read as the reverse complement.
GCAAATTAAAATAAAAGCAAAGTAAAAAGCAAAGGAAATAACTAAGTATTGGAAGATTAATATGATGAAGATAGACCCGGGGGCCATAGGTTTCACTAGTGGCTTCTCTCAAGAGCATATGTATTTTACGGTGGGTGAACGAATTAATGTTGAGCAATTGACAGAATTGATCATAGTTATGAGAATATCTAGGTATGATCATGTACATAGGCATCATGTCCGAGACAAGTAGACCGACTCCTGCCTGCATCTACTACTATTACTCCACTCATCGACTGCTATCCAGCATGCATCTAGAGTATTAAGTTAATGAAAACAGAGTAACACCTTAAGCAAGATGACATGATGTAGAGGGATAAACTCATGCAATATGATGAAAACCCCATCTTGTTATCCTCGATGGAAATAATACAATACGTGCCTTACTGCCCCTACTGTCACTGGGAAAGGACACCACAAGATTGAACCCAAAGCTAAGCACTTCTCTCATTGCAAGAAAGATCAATCTAGTAGGCCAAACCAAACTAATAATTCGAAGAGACTTGCAAAGATAACCAATCATACATAAAAGAATTCAGAGAAGATTCAAATATTGTTCATAGATAGACTAGATCATAAACCCACAATTCATCGGTCTCAGCAAACACACCGCAAAAAGAAGATTACATCGAATAGATCTCCACAAGAGAGGGGGAGAACATTGTATTGAGATCCAAAAAGAGAGAAGAAGCCATCTAGCTAATAACTATGGACCCGTAGGTCTGAGGTAAACTACTCACACTTCATCGGAGGGGCTATGGTGATGATGTAGAAGCCCTCCGTGATCGATGCCCCCTCCGGCGGAGCTCCGGAACTGGCCCCAAGATGGGATCTCGTGGATACAGAAAGTTGCGGTGGTGGAATTAGGGTTTTGGATCCGTATCTGATCGTTTGGGGGTACGTAGGTATATATAGGAGGAAGGAGTACGTCGGTGGAGCAACAGGGGGCCCACGAGGGCGTGCCTGGGGGGGTAGGCGCGCCCCCTACCTCGTGGCCTCCTCCTTTGTTTCTTGACATAGGGTCCAAGTCTCCTGGATCATGTTCGGTGAGAAAATCACGTTCCCGAAGGTTTCATTCCGCTTGGACTCCGTTTGATATTCCTTTTCTTCGAAACCCTAAAATAGGCAAAAAACAGCAATTCTGGGCTGGGCCTCCGGTTAATAGGTTAGTCCCAAAAATAATATAAAAGTGGATAATAAAGCCCAATAATGTCCAAAACAGTAGATAATATAGCATGGAGCAATCAAAAATTATAGATACGTTGGAGACGTATCAAGCATCCCCAAGCTTAATTCCTGCTCGTCCTTGAGTAGGTAAATGATAAAAACAGAATTTTTGATGCGGAGTGCTACTTAGCATAATTTTAATGTAATTCTTCTTAATTGTGGTATGAATATTCAGATCCGAAAGATTCAAGATAAAAGCTTAATATTGACATAAAAATAATAATACTTCAAGCATACTAACAAAGCAATCATGTCTTCTCAAAATAACATGGCCAAAGAAAGTTATCCCTACAAAATCATATAGTCTGGCTATGCTCTATCTTCATCACACAAAGTATTTAAATCATGCACAACCCCGATGACAAGCCAAGCAATTGTTTCATACTTTTGACATTCTCAAACTTTTTCAATCTTCACGCAATACATGAGCGTGAGCCATTGATATAGCACTATAAGTGGAATAGAATGTGGTTGTGGAGAAGACAAAAAGGGAGAAGATAGTCTTACATCAACTAGGCGTATCAACGGGCTATGGAGATGCCCATCAATAGATATCAATGTGAGTGAGTAGGGATTGCCATGCAACAAATGCACTAGAGCTATAAGTATATGAAAGCTCAACAAAAGAAACTAAGTGGGTGTGCATCCAACTTGCTTGCTCATGAAAACCTAGGGCATTTTGAGGAAGCCCATCATTGGAATATACAAGCCAAGTTCTATAATGAAAAATTCCCACTAGTATATGAAAGTGATAACATAGGAGACTCTCTATCATGAATATCATGGTGCTACTTTGAAGCACAAGTGTGGTAAAAGGATAGTAACATTGTCCCTTCTCTCTTTTTCTCTCATTTTTTTATTTGGGCCTTTTCTCTTTTTTATGGCCTCTTTTCTTTCTTTTTTTCGTCCGGAGTCTCATCCCGACTTGTGGGGGAATCATAGTCTCCATCATCCTTTCCTCACTGGGACAATGCTCTAATAATGATGATCATCACACTTTTATTTTCTTACAACTGAACAATTACAACTCGATACTTAGAACAAAATATGACTCTATATGAATGCCTCCGGTGGTGTATCGGGATATGCAATGAATCAAGAGTGACATGTATGAAAGAACTATGAATGGTGGCTTTGCCAAAAATATGATGTCAACTACATGATCATGCTAAGAAATATGACAATGATGGAGTGTGTCATAATAAACGGAATGGTGAAAAGTTGCATGGCAATATATCTCGGAATGGCTATGGAAATGCCATAATAGGTAGGTATGGTGGCTGTTTTGAGGAAGGTATATGGTGGACGTATGATACTGGCGAAAGGTGTGCGGTATTAGAGAGGCTAGCAATGGTGGAAGGAAGAAAAGTGCATATAATCCATGGACTCAACATTAGTCATAAAGCACTCATATACTTATTGCAAAAATCTACAAGTTATCAAAGCAAAGTATTACACGCATGCTCCTAGGGGGATAGATTGGTAGGAAAAGACCATCGCTCATCCCCGACCACCACTCATAAGGAAGACTATCAAAAAATAAATCATGCTCCAACTTGATCACATAATGGTTCACCATACGTGCATGCTACGGGAATCACAAACCTTAACACAAGCATTTCTCAAATTCACAACTACTCAACTAGCATAACTTTAATATCACCATCTTCATATCTCAAAACAATTATCAAGCATCAAACTTCTCATAGCATTCAACACACTCATAAGAAAGTTTTTACTATTCTTGAATACCAAGCACATTGGGATTATTTAAGCAAATTACCATGATATTTAAGACTCTAAAAATAATCTAAGTGAAGCATGAGAGATCAATAGTTTCTATAAAACAAATCCACCACCGTGCTCTAAAAGATATAAGTGAAGTACTAGAGCAAAACTATACAACTCAAATGATATAAGCGAAGCACATAGAGTATTCTAACAAATTACAAATCATGTATGGCTCTCTCAAAAGGTGTGTACCGCAAGGATGATTGTGGTAAACTAAAAAGCAAAGAATCAAATCATACAAGACTCTCAAAGCAAAACACATATCATGTGGTGAATAAAAATATAGCTCCAAGTAAAGTTACCGATAGAAGTAGACGAAAAGAGGGGATGCCTTCCAGGGCATCCCCAAGCTTTGGATTTTAGGTGTCCTTAGATTATATTGGGGGTGCCATGAGCATCCCCAAGATTAGTCTCTTGCCACTCCTTGTTCCATAGTCCATCAAATCTTTACCCAAAACTTGAAAACTTCACAACACAAAACTTAAAGTAGAAAATTTCGTGAGCTCCGTTAGCGAAAGAAAACAAAAGACCACTTCAATGTACTGTAATGAACTAATTCTTTATTTATATTTGTGTTAAATCTACTTTATTCCAACTTCTCTATGGTTTATAAACTATTTTACTAGCCATAGATTCATCAAAATAAGCAAACAACACATGAAAAACAGAATCTGTCAAAAACAGAACAGTCTGTAGTAATCTGTAGCTAGAGCAAGATCTGGATCCCCAAAAATTATAAAATAAATTTCTGGACGTGAGGAATTTATCTATTAATCATATTCAAAAATAATTAACTAAATAGCACTTTCCAAATAAAAATGTCAGCAGTTCTCGTGAGCGCTAAAGTTTCTGTTTTTTACAGCAAGATATCAAGACTTTCCCCAAGTCTTCCCAACGGTTCTGCTTGGCACAAACACTAATTAAACACAAAAAACACAACCTAAACAGAGTCTAGATAAATTATTTATTACTAAACAGGAGCAAAAAGCAAGGAATAAAAATAAAATTGGGTTGCCTCCCACCAAGCGCTATCATTTAACGCCCCTAGCTAGGCATAAAAAGCAAGGATAGATCTAGGTATTGCCATCTTTGGTAGGCAATCCATAAGTGGCTATCATAATAGGTTCATAAGGTAATTTAATTTTATTTCTAGGAAAGTGTTCCATGCCTTTCCATAACGGAAATTGGAATCTAATATTTCCTTCCTTCATATCAATAATTGCACCAATCGTTCTAAGGAAAGGTCTACCAAGAATAATAGGACATGAAGGATTGCAATCTATGTCAAGAACAATAAAATCTACGGGTAAATAATTCCTATTTGCAACAATAAGAACATCATCAATTCTTCCCATAGGTTTCTTAATAGTGGAATCCGCAAGGTGCAAGTTTAGAGAACAATCATCAAAATCAAGGAAACCTAACAAATCACACAAAGTCTTTGGAATCGTGGAAACACTAGCACCCAAATCACATAAAGCATAGAACTCATGTTCTTTAATCTTAATTTTAATAGTTGGTTCCCACTCATCATAAAGTTTTCTAGGGATAGAAACTTCCAATTCAAGTTTTTCTTCATAATATTGCATCAAGGCATCAACGATATGTTTAGTGAACACTTTATTTTGACTATACGCGTGAGGAGAATTTAGCACGGATTGCAACAAGGAAATACAATCAATCAAAGAGCAATTTTCATAATTAAATTCCTTTAAATCCAAAATAGTGGGTTTAGCAACATCTAGGGTTTTAATTTCTTCGATCCCACTTTTATCAATTTTAGCATCAAGATCTAAAAACTCCGAATTCTTGGAACGCCTTCTATGTAAAGGTGGATCATATTCAGTCCCATCATTATTAAGATTCATATTGCAACACAAAGATTTAATAGGGGACACATCAATAACTTTTAGATCTTCATCTTTATTTTCATAGGAACTAGAAGAACACGCTCTTATAAAGGCATCTTTCTTAGCACGCATCCTAGAGGTTCTTTCTTTGCACTCATCAATGGAAATTCTAATGGCTTTGAGAGACTTATTGATAGCAAGCTTAGGTGGAATAGATCTAAGTTTTAAAGAATCAACACCAAGAGAAATTCTATCAACGTTCCTAGCCAACTCATCAATCTTAAGAAATTTTTCTTCAATCAAAGCATTGAAATTCTTTTGCGAAGTAATAAATTCTTTAATATTAGATTCAAAATCAGAGGGCATATTATTATAATTTCCATAAGAATTATTGTAGGAATTACCATAATTATTAGAGGGATTACTAGGATATGGCCTAGGATTAAAATTTCCTCTATACGCGTTGTTACCAAAATTGTTCCTACCAACAAAATTCACATCCATAGATTCATTATTATTCTCAATCAAAGTAGACAAGGGCATATCATTAGGATCAGAAGAAACATTCTTACTAGCAAATAATTTCATAAGTTCATCCATCTTTCCACTCAAAACATTAATTTCTTCTATCGCATGCACCTTTTTATTAGTAGATCTTTCAGTATGCCATTGAGAATAATTAACCATAATATTATCTAGGATTTTAGTAGCTTCTCCTAAAGTGATTTCCATAAAAGTGCCTCCCGCGGCCGAATCTAAAAGATTTCTGAAAGTGCATTATATCGACTAGAGGGGGGGGGTGAATAGGTGATTTTTATGAAAGTCTTCAAAACGTGGAAGTTTCGAAGACAAACGCTAGAAATAAACCTATTACCATGCAGCGGAAGGTAGACTACACTAGGCAAACCATAGTCAAGTATTCAATGGAGTGAGAGCACAATGACTAATAGCAGCAATGTAGTAAGGATCAGGTGGGAAGATATTATGAAGCCAAACAGATCACGCAGTCACTCAGTGAAGACAAAAGATAGTGCAAACATACAATGACTTCACAAGTAGTAACAGTAAGTAAAGGGAAGGGAAGGATGAAACCAGTGACTCGTTGAAGACAATGATTTGTTGGACCAGTTCCAGTTGCTGTGACAACTGTACGTCTGGTTAGGGCGGCTAGGTATTTAAACCTGAGGACACACAGTCCCGGACACCCAGTCCTGAACACGCAGCTCAGGACACCCAGTCCTCACCATATTCCCCTTGAGCTAAGGTCACACAGACCTCGCCCAATCAATCTGGTAAGTCTTCAAGGTAGACTCCCAAACCTTCACAGACTTCATTCACTAGCGATCCACAATGTCTCTTGGATGCTCAAAACGCGACGCCTAACCGGCTGGAGGATTCACAGTCCTCAAGTGTAATAAGTCTTCAGATCACACAGACAAGAAGACTTAAGTGATGCCTAATTCTCTTTGGCTCTGGGTGGTTAGGGCTTTATCCTCGCAAGGAATTTTCTCTCAAAGGCTTCGAGGTGGGTTGCTCTCAAACGACAAAAGCCGTACTCTAACTCTGAGCAGCCAACCGTTTATGGTTGTAGGGGGTGGGCTATTTATAGCCACTAGGCAACCCGACCTGATTTGTCCGAAATGACCCTGGGTCACTAAGGAACTGACACGTGTTCCAACGGTCAAATTTCAAACTCACACGGCAACTTTACTTGGGCTACAAGCAAAGCTGACTTGTCCGACTCTGGACAAGATTCACTCTCATAGTCTCCACTCGAAGACATAGGTTTTGTTTAAGCATCACTTCAGTCATTCTGACTGGTTCTCTTGGACCCCACTTAATAGTACGGTGGTTCCTATGACTCAATCAGAGAAGGAAAAAAGAACTACGAAAGATCTAAGTCTTCGAGCTCCATAGGCTTCATGCGATGTCTTCTCTTGTCATAGTCTTCAATGTGAATATCTTCATATACCACCTTTGACATCAATGTCTTCATACATTTTTAGGGGTCATCTCCGGTAGGAAAACCGAATCAATGAGGGACTTCTACCTGTGTTATCCTGCAATTCTCACAAACACATTAGTTCCTCAACTAGATTTGTCATCAATACTCCAAAACCAACTAGGGGTGGCACTAGATGCACTTACAATCTCCCCCTTTTTGGTGATTGATGACAAACTAGTTGAAGTTTTCAACGGGGAATATAATATGTGAAATTGTAAAGGATAAGGAATTGTCTTTATAAGTTGCAAGGGCTCCCCCTGAAGATGTGCATATAAGTAATTTGCTTTTGGAATGCAAATGCACATGGCAGGTTGTGCTTGTGGAGATCCTCTTCAACTTATGATGACAATCCACTATGCATGTGAAGGTATGTGAAGATAATGACATGCATAATGGAAAATGTACATCTGCAAAATGATCTAAGTGCAGAATTTATCGTCACACATGCGGAATTTATCATCGCATCACAAGGTGGCAAGTAAGCAGCAGACGACCATCGAGTTTAAGTGTTACAACTCAAAGAACCAAATGTATCAAAACGAGAGTTGTAAACACGAAGCAAAATATAAAGCACCCGCCCATATGGACCCGCTTGAAGACTATCAAACTCGTATGCTTCTCCCCCTTTTGTTAGTAAGGACCAAAAAGGTTCGAAGACATAGAGCATCTACTCGTTCCCATGAAGAGTGGGTGAAGCAGCAGGGTCGTCAGTGGTGTTCGGTGGTGCAGAAGAGCTTGGAGCAATGTCGAAGCATGCTGAAGGAGGTGGCGGTGAAGTAGCATCGTCGTCATCCTTGATCACTCTGGCATTCACAGTTGCAGCAGAGGAAGAGAACTCAGAGTCTTCAAGAGATGGAGTTCGTCGTAGCACTGCCCTTCGAGGAGGTGTGGAGTCAAACTTGAAGCGTTCAGAGAAGCCATCCTCTTGAAGATCATCTTCAGAGCACATCAGCGTCAGCCCCTTCCATGTGTGTCGAGAGGTTTCATGGGAAACAAAAGCATTCTTGGTGGCAAGATTGCGAATGCGGTTGACATCCACCAAGAGGCTTTGCATTTGACGCTTGAGCCAGTCATGATGCCTATCCTGTTTCTGATGAAGATCCACAAGAAGCTCTCGGTCATTGAGAACACGAGTGCACTTCTTGGGTCGCTGGGCAATTGTGCTATTAGTGGCCTCAGTAAGGGCAGGATGTAGTGCACGTGTAGTGCCAGCCAAGGGATACACACGAGTGACGGCTTCAACTCCTTCAATGTTCTGAGAAAAACTTTGATGCTCTGCATTCTGAAGACTTAGAGGTTCCTTGGCAGGCTCAGGATAGATGGCTTCAATAGACATATCCACATCAGGCAGAAAGATCCGATGATTGCGAGCAGATGGCTGATATGAGATAGCAGAGTGAAGGTTGATCAGCCGCGTTACCCATGGGGCGTAGAACTTCAAGCCAAAAAGATCAGAGCATGAGGCAGCAAGTTGGCGAATGAAGAAGTCCTGTGCATTGAAGCATTTTCCATGAAGAATATAGAAGACCAAAGTCTTCATTGCACCTTCCAACTTGGCATGTGGAGAGTGTCCTTTGATGGGCCAGAGAGTTCGCCTTATGATGTGATAAATAGTCCTTGGCAGATACTCAAGGTCTTCAACAAGGAACTCTTTGGGATATTCAGCATCTTGGGGCAATGGCTTCATCATACTGAGCATCTGACTTATATTAGGTTCAGGCTTCTGAAAGATGCTCTCCATAGCTTCACTGTGAAGTTGACAGCCAGATTCGTAGAGATCGCCAGAAGTGGGTAGACCAGTGAGCTCAATGATGTCAAAGGCTTTGGATTCGTGATGAACGTTTCCTGTCATCCACTCCAGGACCCAAGTCTTCGGATCTCTGTTATACCCGCGGATGTGAAGTGTGGCATAGAATTGGAGCAGCAACTCTTCATTCCAATGCTCTTGGTCGGTGACGAACGGCAGCAAGCCAACCTCTTTGAAGCAATCCAGAGCTTGTTCCAGACAGGGCAGACCAGCTATTGCTTCAATTTCAAGACGCTTATGTGGGAAGATGCGACCTTGATTGTATAGAATGCAGGAGTAATAGCTTCGCTGCGGATAGCTCCAGAACCGATCAGATGATATTCTTTCCCTTGAGTAGGGGTTCCTGGAGCTATTGAAGAAAGTGTTGTCTGCTTTGAAGCCATTGATATTGAAGGATCCAGGTGCTGATGCAGGACCTGGGAACCTAGGCAATCTTGGGATTGGCTTTTGTACCTGAGGCATGTGCTCAACATGATAGTCGAATTGAGGACCGGCAGCAGGCGCAGGAACAGAAGCAGTGGGATCAGTGGCTTCGCTGACTTCTGGTGCTTTTGTTGGTGAGGGCTCCACATTAGCTTCAGCCATGACAACGTCAGTGGCTTCATTGGTGTTGGTGGTGACAGCCTCAAGATTTTCAACCTCCACTTGACGAGCTGGAGGGTCGGTCACAGTCACGTTCTCCTCGAGAACCGCTTCTTGGTGGGACAGGGGGTAGCAGCTTGTGGGGCTTCTTCTTCATCGGCTGATGTAGCCGGAATGTCTTCAGCAGTTTTAGCTTCCGATGGAGAGACTGGAGGCCTTGGACCTTTGCGAAGCCTGCGCAACATGGGCGACGCCTGTGGAGTTGGTGTTGGATGGGCCTCAAAGTCTTCTTCTTCTTGTGGGCGATCAGCCCATGAAGCATCCTGAGCAATTGGCGTCAGAGGACGACCAATGCTGATGAGTTCACTGTGCGTTAGCACAGGCGATGATACCTGTTGGTGCTCGAGCTGAGGAAGGACTGCATCATCTTCAACATGGTCATGGTGACCAATGTCTTCAGCAGCGATGGGATCAGCTGCTGGAAAGTCTTCAGCTTCATGAGCCTCTGTGAAAGCAGGCTCATGGACAGTCAGTTGACGTTCTTGTGGTTCAGCGTCAGGGTGAACCATGGAAATGGGTTCAACAATCAAGGGCTCTGTGTGAGCAGCCCGTTCCTTCTTGGTCTTCCTCTTCTTCTTGGAGGGGGCAGTAGGAGAGGCTGCAAGATGTTTCCTTTTTTTGGCTTCAGCCTCAGCAGTCCTCGTCTTCTTCAGTTCTGAAGCGGTTGACCTGGCCTTTGGCTTCGGGCCAGTCATGCTAGTTGGGAAGACAATGGGATCTGCTTCCTGCCTTGGTGTGTCGGGTTCAGCCGTAGCGGGCTTCTTCTTCTTCTTTGCAGCCATCCTGGGGTCGATGCCAGGACGCCCAAGGGCCTTGTACTTCTCAGCCTCATTGTAGGCTTACACACACCTGTCAGCCAGAACCTTCATGCGCTCACGAGAACCCTGAGCTTCTGCACGTTTCTTGAGAAAGGCTTCCTTGAGCTCGTGCAACATAGTCTTGAAGTTCTTCACCTCTTGCATGATGAGCTTGGCCATATGCTTCTTGAACTGAGATTTCTCAAAGTCAATCTTCTGCTTCAGTTCAACAATGCGTTGGGCGATAGCTAACTCTGAAGAAATGGCGCCATGGAAGGCGACACTGAGGCCAATGGGAAGTTGCAGATCGTCGAAGCTGATGTTGGGCGTGTCAAACCATTCATCAATGAAGTTATGGATGATTGCCACGTCAAAGAGAGGCAGATTATTGAAGATTTCTGCTTCTTCTTTGCTCTTGATCAGTTGCTCAAGAGCGTCATCTGCAAAATCTTCATCACTGGACAGATCAATGGCATCATTACGCAGAACATCAGCAGCTGTCAGTTCTTGGCCGGTGTGTGGCAGAGGCATCTTGACCTTCTGTGGCTTGGAGATGCGTGACAAATCTTCATACTGCACACTGTCTTCAGGAGGTGCAGTTGCCAGTGGCTTCGCCCGTGAGATTTTTGGAGCAGAGGCAGGCTTTGAAGCTTTAGGCTGCTTCTTTGGCTTCGGCGCTGCAGGCGCTTCATCTGATTCAGTGTCATCTGCAGGCTCATTCACGACTGTCCCTTGCACCAAGATATGGGTGATGAGACCTTCAAGGTTGTAGAAAGGACCGACGACATTGGGTTCTGCATCACGTGTGCTGTCAGCCCTTGGAGCAGAAGGACCAGGGTTGAAGTCTAGTCCCAATGTCTTCTTGTTCTACTTTGCTGAGTTCTGGGCAAACTGGAAGTTGCGCTTGAACAGAATGTCGTCACGACACCATAGTAGTGACGATGAGTGTGCATCTGCAGGCTGTGGCCCACGGACCATGCAGGGATAGAAGCCTTGTTCAATGGCTTCATCTCTGGTCCTGGGTTAAAGATTTTTGTAGAGGATGTCTCCCCATGGTCGCTTGATGGCATTCTTTTCAGCATATTCCTTTGTCACAAATCTGTACTTGAACCACTATTCTGCCCAATAGCGTCGAATCCATTGGATTCGTGTCTTGCGCTGATTGTAATCCTCTTCAGGATCTGTCTTGTACAGCTCTGAGAGGTCATCGGGCAGATCTCTTGATGTTTCTCCACGACGCTTTCTGCCACCCTTCCGTGCTGATTTCTCTGAAGCCCTGAAATTTAAACTGAAAGGCTTCAATACGTTCAAAGGCTTCAAAGGCTTTCGCTTGCTGGACAGACAGGAACTGGCTTCGGGAGAATTTATGTGATACTGTAAGAATTCTGCAAATGAATGCAGACTATGAGAACCAAGGGATTCTCCCACGGACATGTACCTGTGACGGCATTAAGGTGCGAGGGAAGGGGAAGAGGTCATATGCATTCTCAGAAGATTTTGAAGATAAATCAGTGTAGAAGACATTGACCTCATCGTGCGAAGACATTCACTCATAGATAAGGAGTTGGTTCCAGATTTGTACGAATCCGTGGATCAGTACAAGTGAGGAATCTAACTACTTTGTGAAGCATAAGTGAATATACTAGGCATGTTATGAGATGCAGTATGAAAGAGATCCAACTTGTGTGAATAGAAACTGCTTGTGGTAGATAGTGATAAAGCTATAGGATCAAAGGGTCCGTAAAAGGAAGTTTTATTTACCACACGAAGAACTGCTAGACGGAGTGGAAGAGGAGGCCGAGCAGTTTGATCTTCCGTGCCCTAACTTGGCGACAGAGGACACCTACGGTGACGGCGGAGAGGACGATGTCCGCGGTAGGCGTGAAGACGACGTCGGAGAGGTTGCGGCAGCGAAGCGCTTCGTTGCCGGCATCGTCGAGGGCTAGCGGTGGCGCTAGGGTTCGTGCGAGAGTGGAAGAAGAGATAATGACTGTGGTGAGGCATGTATTTATAGGTACAAGGGCGGCACTACGTTATTACACAGGTGCCCCTGGCGATTCACATCTGAGGGACACGTGGCTGTCATGCAGCATATCGGGGGTTGTTCCACGTCCCACGCACGCCTGGATTGTCGGGTGGTCATTCCCACTTCTCCGGGTTTCAGGTGAAGGAATGAGCATTGAAAACGGACTTAATGTATGTCTCTGTATCTTCTGCTGACAAGGACGCAGAGAAGACATTCGACAGTTTCTGTAGAATGCATATGATTTGGAGAGATAGAGTTTGAGATAGAAAGCATAGAGAGGTTAGGTTCCGATCACATTCACTTAGTTCAAAAGATTCAACAAGAAGACATAGCTATAAGTGAATGCTGTAGAGGACAGAACACTAGTATATATATATAATCAACATAGTGAAGATAATCATGAAGACATGTTGAGATTGAAGCCAAACCAAATGTGAAGACATAACAAATGTAACGCCATGAGTGAAACACTTCAAACAGAAAATTTGGTGGTGGCGTTACCCACCGTATAGGAAGTATTAGACCCAGACACGGCGCACAATTATCATGGCGCTCCGAAGTCAAATTCCACATTAATGTATTCACACTTAGAATGTATGTCTTCATTGATTGAAGATATACTTTACTTCGTGTGTTGCACATCTAAGTCATCAATATGCATAAGTGTTAGGATGTGTGCCTGATCACAGGACATTTGAGGATTCCAAGATATTTAGCTCACACCGTAACTTGCAAAATCTCTTCTCATCCAAGGGCTTGGTGAAGATATCTGCCAATTGCTCTTCAGTGTTGACGTGTATGATTTCAATATCTTCCTTCACAACATGATCTCTGAGAAAGTGATGACGAATTTCAATGTGCTTTGTCTTCGAGTGCTGAACTGGGCTGTTGGCAATCTTGATGGCGCTTTCATTGTCGCAGTAGAGTGGCACTTGCTTCAGATGAATGCCATAGTCCTTGAGTGTTTGCTTCATCCACAGAAGCTGAGCGCAGCAAGATCTAGCAACAATGTATTCAGATTCAGCAGTGGAGAGAGATACACAGTTCTGCTTCTTTGAAGACCAACATACAAGTGATCGTCCCAGAAAATGACATGTGCCTGATGTAGACTTGCGATCCACCTTGTCACCAGCATAATCAGCATCCGAGAATCCAACCAGATCAAACTCTGAGCCCTTTGGATACCATAATCCAGGAGTTGGGGTGTGAGCCAAATATCGAAGAATTCGCTTCACAGCTAAGTGATGTGACTCCTTTGGTGCCGCTTGAAGCTATTTAGATGGGCAGCGGGCTGGAAAATGGATCTTTCATGACAAGATTCAGCAAGGCAGCATTAATTTCACAAGATTCAGTATCGGTAAGAGGAGCAATCAGAGTGCTAATAAAATCATTGTTGTTGGTATTGGTAAAGTCACACAATTTAGTGTTATCTTGAGCCATCGTGACAAGCAAGCAATCCAACACACAAGCAAAAAAAAGCAAGCGGGCAAAAAAGAGGCAAACGGAAAAAGAGAGGGAGTATAGAGAGAGAGGGCGAATAAAACGGCAAGGGTGAAGTGGGGGAGAGGAAAATGAGAGGCAAATGGCAAATAATGTAATGCGGGAGATAGGGGTTGTGATGGGTACTTGGTATATTGACTTTTGCATAGACTCCCCGGTAACGGCGCCAGAAATCCTTCTTGCTACCTCTTGAGCATTGCGTTGGTTTTCCACGAAGAGGAAGGGATGATGCAGCAAAGTAGCGTAAGTATTTCCCTCAGTTTTTGAGAACCAAGGTATCAATCCAGTAGGAGGCTACGCGCGAGTCCCTCGCACCTGCACAAAACAAATAAATCCTCGCAACCAACGCGATAAGGGGTTGTCAATCCCTACACGGCCACTTACGAGAGTGAGATCTGATAGATATGATAAGATAATATTTTTGGTATTTTTATGATAAAGATGCAAAGTAAAATAAAAGCAAAGTAAAAAGCAAAGGAAATAACTAAGTATTGGAAGATTAATATGATGAAGATAGACCCGGGGGCCATAGGTTTCACTAGTGGCTTCTCTAAAGAGCATAGGTATTTTACGGTGGGTGAACAAATTACTATTGCGCAATTGACAGAATTGAGCATAGTTATGAGAATATCTAGGTATGATAATGTATATAGGCATTACGTCCGAGACAAGTAGACCAACTCCTGCCTGCATCTACTACTATTACTCCACTCATCGACCGCTATCCAGCATGCATCTAGAGTATTAAGTTAATGAAAACAGAGTAACGCCTTAAGCAAGATGACATGATGTAGAGGGATAAACTCATGCAATATGATGAAAACCCCATCTTGTTATCCTCGATGGCAACAATACAATACGTGCCTTGCTGCCCCTACTGTCACTGGGAAAGCACACCACAAGATTGAACCCAAAGCTAAGCACTTCTCTCATTGCAAGAAAGATCAATCTAGTAGGCCAAACCAAACTGATAATTCAAAGAGACTTGCAAAGATAACCAATCATACATAAAAGAATTCAGAGAAGATTTAAATATTGTTCATAGATAGACTTGATCATAAACCCACAATTCATCGGTCTCAACAAACACACCGCAAAAAGAAGATTACATCTCTCCACAAGAGAGGGGGAGAACATTGTATTGAGATCCAAAAAGAGAGAAGAAGCCATCTAGCTAATAACTATGGACCCGTAGGTCTGAGGTAAACTACTCACACTTCATCGGAGGGGATATGGTGATGATGTAGAAGCCCTCCATGATGGATGCCCCCTCCGGCGGAGCTCCGGAATAGGCCCCAAGATGGGTTCTCGTGGATACAGAAAGTTGCGGCGGTGGAATTAGGGTTTTGGCTCCGTATCTGATTTTTTGGGGGTACGTAGGTATATATAGGAGGAAGGAGTATGTCGGTGGAACAACAGGGGGCCCACGAGGGTGAAGGGCGCGCCTGGGGGGGGGGGGGGAGTCACGCCCCCTACCTCGTGGCCTCCTTTGTTTCTTGACGTAGGGTCCAAGTCTCCTAGATCATGTTCGGTGAGAAAATCACATTCCCGAAGGTTTCAGTCCGTTTGGACTCCGTTTGATATTCCTTTTCTTCGAAACCCTAAAACAGGCAAAAAAAACAGCAATTCTGGGCTGGGCCTCCGGTTAATAGGTTAGTCCCAAAAATAATATAAAAGTGGTTAATAAAGCCCAATAATGTCCAAAACAGTAGATAATATAGCATGGAGCAATCAAAAATTATAGATACGTTGGAGACGTATCAGCGAGATCGACGAACTAGGCCCTGAGCCGGACACCTGCACCGACATCATCGAGACGGCTCAGCGTTCAAGCCCTGCCCCGGTTCAGCCCGCAGCGAGGCATGTTTTCGTAGGTGTCATCCATGGGGTGGAACATGAGGATGGACCGGCACCTGGTGGAGAAACCGTTGTCTGTTCTGATGATGAGTCTTCAACTGGAGAGACCGAGTCGCTGTATCAGTTGCAGGACGGCCGGATTAGTGGAGGTTCCGATGGCAACAGTATTCCGGACCCCCTCGATCTGCCAAACTGGGTCACTGTCTTCATGGCCGGAACCCAACCAGCGCAACACTCTTCTACCGCCGTGGTGATGTTCTCCGGTTCAGCAACGGCAACGCCAGCAGGAGCAGGGGGCTCTGCGCCTCCTCCCTCTTAGGTTTTGTCTGATTTGTTCGACGCTTTGGCAACATTGATGGCCGCGGAGGTGGACGCGGCAGCCCGAGATCAGCACACCCCGGAGATTGCAAAGGTGAAAGATCAGATAACTCAGGCTAAAGCGGACCTGGCAGCAGAGTACGCCAAGATGGCTACAGAATAGGCCGAGTTGGAAGCTCAGGCCTACCGGCTTAGGTTGGAGCAGAATGCCTCAGATGAGGTCATGAGAACAAGATACCGGTCGCACCTCCCGCCGGGTTATGAGCCAAGAAATCTCTTCAACGCGCCAGGAGCCGGAACCAGTAACCAGCCAGTGGTAAACCGGACGGAGGCGCTGGGAACAGGAGCGCCGGTTCAGCCGCGCACGATGGACCCGCCTCATGCGAACAACGGTGTACCACAGTATGTTCCAACGCCCCCGGGGCATTACTCCAACCCATTAGACAACATTGTGGCCGTTGCTTCACGATTAGCAGCACTCCCAGCTGACGGCGAGTCACCAGTGGCGAGTGACACACGACGGGCCAGAGAGCTCCTTCAAACAGCTTTAAACCAGCAGCAGGCTTATTCGCATAGTCGCGAGAGGATTCATTCTACCCCCCGTCCGAGTCGGAGCTACAGCAGGCACGTTGAGGATGAACCGCCGTATCAAGCAGTGCACGTCACCGTAACTCGCCGCGAGGACACAACCCAGCAGGCGGTGGTGCTAATGCGCAGGATGTGGTGGATCATGGCCATGCACGTCGAGAAGCCGAGTTAGCAGCTCTGCATGCACCTCGTCAACCTACTCTGGTTCTTCCTACCGCTTCAGTGGAGCCAGGCGTGGTCTTCAGTTCTCTAGGGGTGCCGTGTCTTACCCCCGCTTTACGTAATGTACGACTGCCCAAGGATTTTAAGGGACCTCGTAAGGTGCCCAATTACACCGCCGATTTGCAACCAGAGGCATGGGTTGAAAGTTATGAGATGGCAATGGAGATGTTGGATGTGGATGAAGCGGTGTGTGCTAAATACTTCACCATGATGTTGGAGGGGACAGCTCGTACTTGGTTAAAGAGCTTACCAGCTAACTCTGTCGGATCATGGGCCGAGTTAAAACACAGGTTTATCCAGAATTTTAAAAATAAGTTAGGAAGGCTCAAATGTCACTACAATGACATGTCAACACTTATGGCCGCTTTGGTTAAGTATGCCGATTCAGATAGTACCAAAGACCCTAACTCAGAAGAGGACAAACCGGGAAAAGGGAAGAAGAACGGCAACGCCAAGGGACAACAGCATAACCCAGCAGGTCATGGAAACAATGGTAAGTGCAAAGCAGACAATAGTTTGGACTTCGTGGCTAACACCAATACTCAGGATAACGGTCAGCGTCGTAAGGGCAAACAGCCCCAGAGGGGCGGAGGTCAGGCCCCAATCTGGAGCGCCTGTTAAATCAACCTTGTCCAAAGCATGGATCGAAGGAGAGGCCAGCTTCACATCTTTGGAAGGATTGTTACATCATGCGAGAGTTCAAGAACTCCAATATGTTTCAAAACGATAATGGCCCGCCCGGCTGTTCAGGAGGTGGCTTTCATGGGCTCGGTTATGGAGGCAGCAGCTCCGGTTCAGGATTTCAAGGCAATCAAACCGAACATAGCAATCAAGGGAACCAGGGTAACCAAAGAGGTTATAACCATCAGGGGAATCAGCAGCAGGAGCAGTCGGGTTACTAGAGCAATCCAAAGCAGTTCAATAGTGGGCAGTATCATGTCTTCACCACTAGTTTGTGCAAGCGTGATCAGAAGCTTCACAAGAGGGCCGTGAACTCTGTTGAACCGGTAGTGCCTCAGTACTTGCGCTGGTCTGAGCAACCAATTTTATGGAGTCGGGAGGATCACCCACCTCGGGTTGATAATACGGGTCATCTGGCCTTAGTGGTGGCACCTCAAGTTGGGGGGTATAAGTTCACCAAGGTGCTCATGGATGGTGGAAGTAGTATCAACATCCTTTACTATGATACCTTCCGCCGTATGGGGTTGACAGATAAGAATCTTAAACCGTCGAACACCGTTTTTCATGGTGTGGTGCCCGGTAAGTCTGCGTATCCAGTGGGTAAGGTAGCCCTAGAGGTGGCCTTTGGAGATGATCATGATTCAAGGTCAGAAACATTGACTTTTGAGGTGGTGAAAATAAAAAGTCCGTGTCATGCCCTGTTTGGGCGACCGGCTTATGCCAAGTTCATGGCGAGGCCGTGTTATGTTTATCTGCAGCTTAAGATGCCAGGTCATAAGGGGACCATCACAGTACATGGGAGCAGGAAGATTGCTTTGGAATGTGAGGAAGGTGATGCGACTTACGCTAAGTCGGTTTGTGCCACAGAAGAGCTGGAGTTTTATAAAGAGAAGGTTGATCCGGCAGACATGACTTCTTTGAAAAAGCCAACTACGAAGTACGATCCGGCATTGAAGTTTAAATCGGCCACAAACACTAAGATGGTTGATTTTGTTCCTGGCGATTCATCCAAGCAGTTCAGCATCAGCGCTAACCTGAATCCCAAATAGGAAAGCGCGCTCATCGAGTTCATCCATGAGAACTGGGACATCTTTGCACGGAAGCCTATGACATGCCAGGTGTACTGAGAGAACTCGCTGAGCACACACTTAATATAGATCCTAAGTTTAAACCGGTCAGGCAGTTTCTCCGCCGCTTCAACGAAGAAAGGCGTAAGGCTATTGGTGAGGAGGTAGCTCGGCTGTTGGCCGTAGGGTTCATCGTGGAGGTTTTTCACCCTGAGTGGTTAGCCAATCCGGTGCTGGTCCTTAAGAAAAACAGCACTTGGCGTATGTGTGTGGACTACACATACTTGAACAAGGCTTGTCCAGCTGATCCTTTTACCCTCCCTCGTATTGATCGGATTATTGATGCTACGGCAGGTTGTGACTGTTTGTGTTTTCTGGATGCTTACTCTGGTTATCATCATATCAAAATGGCAGTTAAGGACCAGGAGAAGACAACTTTTATAACTCCCTATGGAGCCTTCTGCTATGTCTCCATGCCCTTCGGGCTCAAGAGTGCCCAGGCGACTTATCAACGTTGTGTTCAGAATTGTCTTCATAAATAGATTGGGCGCAATTTTCATGCATATGTAGATGATATTGTGGTGAAGTACAGGAAGGAGGAAACATTGATAGATGACTTGAGGGAGACTTTTGACAACCTCCGGGTTTATAAGATGATGCTTAATCTGGAAAAATGTGTCTTTGGTGTTCCAGCAGGTAAGCTCATGGGCTTTCTGGTGTCAAACAGGGGCATTGAAACTAATTCGGAAAAAAAAATTCAGCAATCATGTCCTTGGCTAAACCGGCGTGTATCAATGACGTTCAACATTTAGCCGGCCGGATTGTGGCTTAGAGCCGGTTTATCAGTCGTCTCGGGGAGAAAGCTATCCCTTTATATCAGATGCTAAAGAAAATGGATGACTTTGTCTGGAGTGATGCGGCTGATAAAGCGTTTGAGGATTTGAAGAGGCAGTTAGCTGAACCGCCTGTCCTTGCAGCTCCGGCCGATAAAGAGCCTTTACTGCTATATGTGGCTGCTAATGCCCGGGCTGTTAGTGTGGCTATTGTTGTGGAGCGCAAGGATGCTGGAAAGGAGTATCCAGTTCAACGACCAGTTTATTATATTAGTGAGGTACTTATTGAATCAAAGCAGAGGTATCCGCATTGGCAGAAGCTGGTGTATGGGGTGTTTATGGCAAGCCGGAAGCTCAAGCATTATTTTCAGGGTCATCCTATCACAGTGGTCAGTTCAGCCCCTCTGGAAGAAATCATTCAAAACAGGGAAGCAACTGGCCGGATTGCCAAGTGGGCCATTGAGCTTGGACCTCACGGGCTCAAGTATACACCTCGCACAGCGATCAAATCTCAAGCACTCGTGGACTTCATCAATGGTTGGACAGAGTTGCAGGCACGAGAGGAAAAGCCAGATAACACTTATTGGACTATTCATTTTGATGGGTCCAGGCAATTGGAGGGCTCGGGGGTTGGAGTCATATTAACTTCCCCACGAGGTGACAATTTTTGTTATGTTCTTCGCTTAATATTCCCTTGTACTAACAATGCAGCTGAGTACGAGGCCTTACTCCACGGTCTTCATATGGCTAAGGAGATGAACTTAAGCCAAGTTAAGTGCTTCGGTGACTCGGACCTGGTGGCCCAACAGGTATCTGGCAATTGGGATTCTAAGGATCCACTCATGGCTGCATATCGACGAGAGGTGGACATAGTGGCTGGTCATTTCAAGGGTTATCAAGTTGACCATATAGACCGGCGAAAGAATGAAGCGGCAGACGCTTTAAGTCGTCTCGGCTCTCAGCATAAACCGGTGCCACCTAATGTCTTCCTCGACGTACTGCACAATCCGTCGGTCAAGATACCCACAGAGGAGGAGTTGGCTATTCCTGACCCGGAGGCCTAGTTGGTGGCGGCTTTGCATGTTATACCGGATTGGACAGTCCCATACTTGGCATACATGAACCGGGGTGAGTTACCGGAGGACGAAACCTTGGCCCAGCAGATAATCCGGCGTTCCAAGTCAATGACCATAATCAATGGGGAGTTACATCATTACATCGTCATAGGAGCAATTCAGCATTGTTTGTCTCCTCAAGAGGGTTGTGAGATTTTGCGAGAAATCCATGAACACGATTGTGGTCACCACGCCGGTTCAAAATCCTTGGTGGCTAAGGCTTTTCATCACGGTTTCTATTGGTTGATAGCTCATGCTGATGCTGAGGATTTAGTCAAAAGGTGTGACGGTTATCAAAAATTTGCACGCCGCGCTCATGTTCCGGCTCAGGAGTTGAGAATGATTCCAATCACTTGGCCGTTTGCAACTTGGGGGCTCGATATGGTTGGACCCTTTAAGAGATCCAAGGACAAAAAGACCCACCTGTTAGTGGCAGTTGACAAGTTCACCGAATGGGTAGAAGCAGAGCCAGTCAAAGTGTGATGCAGCCACGGCGGTTCAATTCATCAAAAAAGTGATATTCCGGTTTGGTTTCCCACACAGTATTATAACTGATAATGGTACTAATCTGTCAAAGGGTGAGATGGAGGAATTTTGTCAACGTGAGCACATCCGGCTTGATGTAGCATCAGTGGCTCACCCCCAGTCTAATGGTCAAGTAGAGAGGGCAAATCAAGAAATTTTGAGAGGTATTAAACCCCGACTTATGGTTCCATTAAAGAGAACACCAGGTTGTTGGGTGGAGGAGATACCTTCTGTGTTATGGAGTATCAACACCACACCTAACAGATCTACGGGCTACACACCTTTCTTCATGGTTTATGGAGCGGAGGCGGTTCTCCCTAGTGACATCCGTCATGATTCACCCCGTGTGACGGCTTGTCGAAGCTGAGAATGAGAAAGCACGTCAGGACTCACTGGACCTGTTAGATGAGGAGCGTGATTTAGCGGCAACACGTTCGGCGATTTATCAACAAGATCTCCGACGTTATCACAGCTGCCGGGTTAAGACCAAAACCTTTCAAGAAGGCGATCTGGTGCTCCGGCTCATCCAGGATCAGACTGATATGCTCAAGTTATCCCCACCTTGGGAAGGACCTTTTGTGGTCAGCAAAAATCTGCACAACGGGTCATACTACCTCATTGATGTTCGAGAGCACAAAGACTCACGCAAGTCGGAGGAGGAGACCAAGCGGCCGTGGAATGTAGCCCTTCTTCGGCCTTACTATACTTGAGCCACAGGCTCTTCTTATGTACATACTTATGACAATGTATATATTATATAATAAACCAGATCCTCGGCTAAAGTGGGGTCTCTGTTCCTTTTTTACATCATGTGTGGTTTCACAGGGGTTTCTACTGACAAAGCGGAGTTTTGTTAACCCGGCCCATATGGCCACACAGATATAAAGAAAGTCACTAGGGGGCTTGGTCGTATCCGAACCATAGCTACACCTCTTGATCGGTTTAAAACCAAAAAGGGATATCACTCGGGGGGTTGGTTGTCTTCACACCATAGCTACACCTCTTGATAGGCTTCAAGGCAAAAGGAAATTATGTGGAACCAAAGAGAGTCTGTAGCATCAATCACGACTCAAACATAGGTAACCACTGAGCACAGCTCAAATATTGCTTGGGGGCTCCTTGCTTCTCAAAGAACAAACGAGCTTGCACCCTTGTAATAGGCTATCAAGCCAGGCTTGGAAGCCAGGTGTATTCACCTAAAACCCCGGGTTATCCTGCCTCTTTAAGTAAGCCACTCCATCCAGGTAAATCTGGTATGACCCATCGAATGTTTGACAAGTCAATCCCATGGACCCTGAACTTGTCAAAGTTAAAACGGTGATTGGTTAAAGATTGAGGTCCATCTTAAAAGGCTTTGCAAAATGGTTTAACTCAGCTGCCTGGCAGCCATGAAAAGCCTTGATTTCGGGCCTGGCAGCCCATGAAAAGCCTTGTATATTTTTTTTTGATTTGCTGTTTTTAATATCTTGTGATAAGGGATTTGTGAATATTTCTGATAAACCGGTGTTTATTACAACCCGGCGTGACTTTCAACGCTTAGTTGACAGTACATGATCAGTTTAAAACTGGTGGTACGTTGCTCTGGTCTGGTTTTGACTAGATGTCACCAGTATTATACAAATCAGCGGCTATTATAGCCAAGTATGGTTTTTATATGAACCAGCAAGAGGGCAAGGAGTCATCAACACTCCGGATTGGTGTTTTTCACCTTTACTATACAAGCATTTGGTCAGCCAACAAGGTATGTCACAGATATCATCTATTTTATCTGGTCAATACAAATCTTGGTTATCCATCCAAGTTATGTATATATTTTTGGGCATCATGACCCGTCCAGTGGTAAACCACTAGGACACTTTCAAGTTCTTATATGCAGGAACGCAAATCATAATGGATTATGCATAAATAGATGCCAAAAGCGGAACAAGTCTTCAAGGTATCAAGCAAAACAAACATGCTCGATGGCATGGCAGATAAAGGTCTTCCTGCTATCCTATTACAAGGCGATTCAAACGGCCCATATTGAATAATTGTTTTCCAGAAGTGGCAGACTGTAACCGATAAACCGGCCGCCGGTTTAGGATTCCTCATCGGGCCGGCTTGACGATTGAGGATCATCTTGTGCGGTCACATTCTCTTCATCCCTCCCCAGACGCTGGAAATCAACCGTCGACCAATCGATTCCGGTTAAAGCTTGAAAAACGGCCTCTTCATGGATAAGACTGGAGGGGTCAATATCAGGAGCATAATTATGCTTACGGATTGGAGGCACAAGATCTTCAACATTATGGATCACCGCGGGCTGTCTTTTTTCCTTCAGCATCATAAACCGGCTCGAAACGAGATAAATTTGTGTCCTCTGCCAGTTTACTTACTATTGGTCGCATCTCTTTTGTCAGCCTTCGAAGATCATCATTATTGAAGTTAGAGTAGTCCTCTTTCACGCCAGGATACCCTTTGATGATATCTGTCGATTAAAGATCCAGAATCCATGCCTTGGCCCCTATTAGTGCGGTCAGCGCTCCTGATCTTGCGGCTGCTCTCTTCAGTTCGTTAATCCGGGCAGGTAGCATGGCCAGCTTTTCAATAGTGTTGGAGTAATGGGCCATGGGTAGGCTAACCCGAGTCCCAGAACCTTTCAAGACATCGGGGCAGGCTGCGCCCCTCAAGACCCCAGGACAAAGAGTCGCCTTCTGAGAAGTCGGCGGCAAGGCAACTGACTGGCCACTCACGGCCGAGTCCCAGGAATGACTTCAGGATAAGCTGACTCCTGACTGATGACTTCCCGAGAAGCCGGCCTTGGGGAGTCGGCCCGCGACTCCAACAAACCCCATGTCCTCATCAAGAGGGACAAGACAGGGGAGTGGCTACAGTGAAGCCTGCTCCCACCCCTTTCCAGAGGCAGGCATGGCCACAGTACGCCGTACCCGCGGAGATCTCCGTGCAGCGCGGCACTGTTGCATGCCGGCCCTGACATCAGCACCAGTGGACCGAATCCTGTGCCCACGACGGCTTGTCTATACGACCCTGGGGCGACGGGTCCCATCAGCCAGCGGGACCCTAGAAGACGGCAAGTGCGCCACCAGTCGGACTCGTTGGGAGTCGGCCCCCGAGAGTCGGCCAGCCCCTCCCCCGGGGCCCACGCGCCATTAACCAGATGTGATGGAGAGTGGCAACAGTGATTGCCCGCCAGGCGGCGGGGCTGTTGCCACGACTCCATGACCAAGCCCGCGTCATTAGAAGCACGGCTAAAGTAATCAGCAGCCGGCAAGACCCGCCAGCGGCGGACACGGCCTGTCAGCGCCGTACCAGACCAGTCGGCGGGGCCCGCCAGTTGGCGGGCCCCAGCAGTCGGCGGAGAAGACGGAGGCCGGAGAAGCTGACGGCTGGGTCCGCGCCCAGCCGGATTACCATTGTACCCCTGGGGGGTAGGCCTATATAAGCCCCCCAGGACACCCATGCAAAGGGCTCGAATCCATTTTAACACTAGACTAGATCATATAGGAAGGAGAGAGCTAGCCCAGCCTTCTCCTACCTCCAGGAAACAGCTCAAGGAGCAACCGTGTACACCCTTTGCCATAGTGATCATGCGGAGACCCCGCAGAGCAGCAGTAGGGGTATTATCTCCCCGGAGAGCCCCGAAGCTGGGTAAGTTTCGCCGGCGTGCATGCCTTTGCCTCATCCCGTATCCAGGCACCGGCGACGTTCTACTTGCCCCCACCATGATAAGCCATCCTTTGGCATATGTCGCACCCAACCCCCGACAAATAGTTTCCTTCATCAGCGATGGCAGAGGCTTGTTATACGCTGCAGTACAAATGGCTCGCTGGGATCCAGAGAACAGATGTTCTATCAAGGTGTAGGCCGCTTTAATTTTCATCCGCATATCAGAGCCCAGATGAGCAATGCGGGTCCCTGTCATGGTTTAGCATCAGTAAACCGGTAATTGATAAGATCTTATGAACTGCAAGAGGAGGCACTTACCAAACACAGCAGAAGTCATGGCGTTAATCTGCCGCTTCAAGCCGGTCAATTCGTCAACCACCGGTTTCAGGGTTGCCTCTGCGTCCTCGGCCTTCTTTGTTAAACCAGCATTTTCCGTCTCCCAGTCTACACGCTCTTTATCAAAGGTTTCTTTCAGCTTGTCCATAGCTACTAAGGCATTGGTCAGCTCTTCTTTGGCTTTGGCAGCCTCTGCTTGTTGAGATTTTACATTCTCTTGAAGGTCTGCGGTTTGAGCATCCTTCTTATTCAGCTCAGCCTACAAAGGTGAGATATATCATCAAAACAGGTTATGAAGTACCAAGCGTATAACAAGTTATGCACTTTGTACTTGGGAGCTAATGTCTATTTGTTCTATCGGCAACATATTTTTCACAAGTCTCAAGTACAATGCAAGCATTATCCTTAACACTTGGGGGCTAATGTACATTTGTTCAAAGCTAACGCATTGATTCAAGACCCAGTTTACCTCGCAAAGCTAAACCGGCCCTTGGGGGCTACACAGGCAAAAAACTACAGGAATATAATGATCACGTCTGATTTACTTCAAACGATTAGTTGGTATATGGAGGATAAGTTTGTAAAAGTTAAGGTATTATACAGTCCCGGTTTATGAGTATCATCATAAACCGGCCCTTGGGGGCTACTTGGGTTGATGCTTGTACTTTGGATTCAAGAAAGGGAAGTGGTGAAAATACCTCATAGCGCTCTTTCATCAGGTTCACCAAACCGGCTTCATAATCACGGTTTGAGTGCAGACGGTTTAGAAAACTGGAGTGGAGTTCTTGAGCGCTGAGATGGGCGTAGCTTGAAAAATCAATGCTCCATTTGCCTTTTTCCATGGCAGCACACTCTTTGTCGGTGTCAAAACCGGCGGATCTCGGGTAGGAGTCCCGAACTGTGCGTCTAAGGCGGATGGTAACAGGAGGCAGGGGAGACGATGTTTTACCCAGGTTCGGGCCCTCTTGATGGAGGTAAAACCCTACGTCCTGCTTGATTTATTCTTGGTGATATGAGTATTACAAGAGTTGATCTACCACGAGATCGGAGAGGCTAAACCCTAAAAGCTAGCCTATGGTCTGATTGTATGTTGTCCTACGTACTAAAACCCTCCGGTTTATATAGACACCGGAGGGGGCTAGGGTTACACAAGGTCGGTTACAAAGGAGGAGATATCCATATCCGTACTGCCTAGCTTGCCTTCCATGCCAAGTAGAGTCCCATCCGGACACGAGACGAAGTCTTCAATCTTGTATCTTCATAGTCCAACAGTCCGGCCACAAGATATAGTCCGGCTGTCTGGAGACCCCCTAATCCAGGACTCCCTCAGTAGCCCCTAAACCAGGCTTCAATGATGATGAGTCCGGCGCGCAGTGTTGTCTTCGGCATTGCAAGGCGGGTTCCTCCTCCGAATATACCACGGAAGAATTTGAATACAAGGATAGTGTCTGACCCTGCAAAATAAGTTCCACATACCACCGTAGAGAGAATAATATTTCCACAAATCTAATCTGCTAACACGTTTTGGCAACATGACATCATGTCATGATCCGGCGTTCATTCGAACCGTTTTTCTCTAACCAGCCCCGCACATAGTGCTTCTTTTGAATGGCTTTTTCCGCTGACCGGGTTTAGAGCCTTTCAATCCGGCATTGACTGCCGTATCCTCGGTATTGTTGCTGTTAATGCGGCACTTATGTTTGTTGCGACGTGACCTGCTGTTGCCGTCCTTGGTAGTCGAAGTACCATGGTTCTTTGATATGTTATTGCTGCGAGCCGACCAGCTGTCCTCTCCCGCACAAAAGCAGGTCATGAGTGTCGTGAGGGCTGCCATAGATTTCGGCTTTTCCTAGCCAAGGTGCCGGGCGAGCCATTTGTCGCGGATGTTGTGCTCAAAAGCTGCTAGGGCCTCTGCATCCGGACAGTCAACGATTTGATTTTTCTTTGTTAGGAACCATGTCCAGAATTGCCTGGCCGATTCCTCTGGCTGCTGAATTATGTGGCTCAAGTCATCGGCATCTGGTGGTCGCACATAAGTGCCCTGAAAGTTGTCGAGGAATGCGGCTTCCAGATCTTCCCAACAGCCAATGGACTCTGCTGGCAAGCTGTTGAGCCAATGCCGAGCTGGTCCTTTGAATTTGAGTGGGAGGTATCTGATGGCGTGTAGGTCATCACCGCGGGCCATGTGGATGTGCACGAGGAAATCCTCGATCCATACCGCAGGATCTGTTGTGCCGTCGTACGATTCTATATTTACGGGTTTGAAACCCTCTGGGATTTGATGATCCATTACTTCGTCTGTGAAGCATACGGGGTGTGCGGCGCCTCTGTACTGGGCTATATCGCGACGCAGCTCAAATGAGTCTTGCCCGCTGTTTTCGGCCCGGCCAGACTTACTTTTACTGTATCCGGCGTGACGATTATCGTCTCGCATAGTGGCGCGCCCTCGTGATCCGTAGATCGATCTTGCATGTTTTGCTTTGTCCTCCAATACGTCTCGCAATTCTGGCGTATTTCCCCATGCCTTTTTATTTGAATGGCGTCGGGGTGCGGGCTGAGCTTTTGGCTGGAATGCCTTGTTGCGGCCACGAGGTGGCCGATCAGCCGCGTCATATGCCGGGGATGTAGGTTTCGGTGCTTCCTCCTCCAGTCGGGGTAGCAACCTGCACTTTGGGTAACTCTTGGAGGGGCGTTCGAGTTTATATTCCTCGGCCGCCAGGACTTCAGTCCATCTGTCAGCTAGCAAATCTTGATCAGCTTGAAGCTGCTGCTGCTTTTTCTTAAGGCTATTTGTCGTGGCTATAAGCCGGCGCTTGAAGCGCTCTTGTTCGACGGGATCCTCTGGCACGACGAATTCTTCATCGTCGAGGCTTGCCTCATCTTTGGAGGGAGGCATGTAAATGTCATCCTCCGCCTCTCCATCTGCCGCTCTCTCAGGAGGGTTGTCTTCTCCATCCTCCTGCTCTAAATCTTGCTGGAGGGGATTGTTGTTGTCTTCAGCGCTGTCCGGAGTGCTATTATATCTGGTGCCGGTATCACCGCTTTTGCCTTGGCGGGACTTAGAGCGACGCCGCTGACATCGACGCTTAGGTTGCTTCTTGGAGGGGTCATCCTCCGCTGTCTCGTCGCCATTGCCTTCTTTGGGTGTGTCCACCATGTATATATCATATGATGAGGTGGCTGTCCAGTGCCCCGTGGGCCGTGGTTCCTCTTCGCCTCCCGCATCGTCGTCCATACCGTCGATGTCTTCGGAGTCGAAGTTGAGCATGTCGGTTAAGTCATCGATAGTGGCTACTAGATGGGTGGTGGGTGGGCGACGAATTTCTTCGTCATCCGCATCCCAATCTTGTCGGACATAGTTCGGCCAGGACTCTCCTAACAAGGAGAGAGACCTTAACGAGTTCAGTATGTCGATGAAGGGCGAATGCTGAAAGATATTCGCGGAGGTAAACTCCATGATCGGCGCCCAGTCGGATTCGACAGGCACGGGCGCAGGCGGTTCGGAGTCCGTGGCCGGAGAAGGATCCGGTAGTTCGGCAACACGGCTCTCGTGAAAGGTAAGGTCGATCCTCGGCTTGATCGCCGCTGAGAGTATGACCTCCATGGCGGGGTCTATCCACCCGTCCATGGATGGTGCGATTGGCTCCGAATTGAGGGTCAGAGCAGTCGCCGGTGTGATATCCTGAAAACTGTCCGACGACAGAGCTAAATCATGCTCATCGAGACCGTGCACCGCACTTGGCAGGGGCTCGAATCCGTCGAAGATCAAGTCTCCGCGGATATCGGCCGTGTAGTTTAAGCTTCCAAACCTGACCTGGTGGCCAGGGGCGTTACTTTCGATCTGCTCCAGATGGCCAAGCGAGTTGGCCCGCAGTGCGAAGCCGCCGAATACAAAGATCTGTCCGGGGAGAAAAGTCTCACCCGGGACTACATCGCTATCGATGATTGAAGGAGCCATCAAGCCTAATGGCGACGACACAGAGGAACTCTCAATGAAAGCACCAATGTCGGTGTCAAAACCGGCGGATCTCGGGTAGGGGGTCCCGAACTATGCGTCTAAGGCGGATGGTAACAGGAGGCAGGGGACACGATGTTTTACTCAGGTTCGGGCCCTCTTGATGGAGGTAAAACCCTACGTCCTGCTTGATTTATTCTTGGTGATATGAGTATTACAAGAGTTGATTTACCACGAGATCGGAGAGGCTAAACCCTAAAAGCTAGCCTATGGTCTGATTGTATGTTGTCCTACGAACTAAAACCCTCCGGTTTATATAGACACCGGAGGGGGCTAGGGTTACACAAGGTCGGTTACAAAGGAGGAGATATCCATATCCGTACTGCCTAGCTTGCCTTCCACGCCAAGTAGAGTCCCATCCGGACACGAGACGAAGTCTTCAATCTTGTATCTTCATAGTCCAACAGTCCGGCCAGAGGATATAGTCCGGCTGTCCGGAGACCCCCTAATCCAGGACTCCCTCACTCTTCCTTGGCACTATGTTTGGCCAAGATTACAGGATGGCCAGGAGAGGTGTGACCAATGCCAGTAATGATAACCTCGCCTTCTTTGTCTTCAGCAGCTTTTTCTGGAGTTGATGCAGTTTCAGTAGCTCTCATCGGACTAGAAGACCTGTCATCAGCCCGGATTGGATCTACCGGTTCAGCATCTGGCACAGCAATGTCAACTACTGGTTGTTCATCGATATTGTGATCTTGAGGGGGTGGCTCATCAAAATTAGCTTCAGGATTGGGACCCTCCGGTTCAACAGTTTGTTCCGGTTCAACTGTTTGCTCCGGTTCAAGTACCACCTGTTCTTTGGGCAGATTGTTCACTGATAACCCACAAGTATAGGGGATCGCAACAGTTTTCGAGGGTAGAGTATTCAACCCAAATTTATTGATTCGACACAAGGGGAGCCAAAGAATATTCTCAAGTATTAGCAGCTGAGTTGTCAATTCAACCACACCCGAAAACTTAATATCTGCAGCAAAGTATTTAGTAGCAAAGTAATATGATAGTAGTCGTAACGGTAGCAAAAGGTAACAGTAGCAAAATTAATGTTTTTGGTATTTTGTAGTGATGATAGCAATAGCAACGGAAAAGTAAATAAGCGAAGAACAATATATGGAAAGCTCGTAGGCAATGGATCGGTGATGGAGAATTATGCCGGATGCGGTTCATCATGTAACAATCATAACCTAGGGTGACACAAAACTAGCTCCAATTCATCAATGTAATGTAGGCATGTATTCCGAATATAGTCATATGTGCTTATGGAAAAGAACTTGCATGACATCTTTTGTCCTACCCTCCCGTGGCAGCGGGGTCCTAATGGAAACTAAGGGATATTAAGGCCTCCTTTTAATAGAGTACCGGAACAAAGCATTAACACATAGTGAATACATGAACTCCTCAAACTACGGTCATCACCGGTAAGTATCCTGATTATTGTCACTTCAGGGTTAGCGGATCATAACACATAATAGGTGACTATAGACTTGCAAGATAGGATCAAGAACTATCATATATTGATGAAAACATAATAGGTTCAGATCTGAAATCATGGCACTCGGGCCCTAGTGACAAGCATTAAGCATAGCAAAGTCATAGCAACATCAATCTCAGAACATAGTGGATACTAGGGATCAAACCCTAACAAAACTAACTCGATTACATGATAGATCCCATCCAACCCATCATCGTCCAGCAAGCCTACGATGAAATTACTCACGCACGGCGGTGAGCATCATGAAATTGGTGATGGAGGATGGTTGATGATGACGATGGCGACGGATCCCCCTCTCCGGAGCCCTGAACGGACTCCTGATCAGCCCTCCTGAGAGGTTTTAGGGCTTGGCGGCGGCTCCGTATCATAAAACGCGATGAATCCTTCTCTCTGATTTTTTTCTCCCCGAAACCAAACATATAGAGTTGGAGTTGAGGTCGGAGGAGCTCCAGGGAGCCCACGAGATAGGGGAGCGCGCCCCCACCCTCGTGGACAGGTTGTGGGCCCCCTGGCCTTCATCTTTTGCAAGGATTTTTTATTATTTCTGAAAATTTGTTCCGTGAAGTTTCAGGTCATTCCGAGAACTTTTGTTTCTGCACATAAATAACACCATGGTAATTCTGCTGAAAACAGCGTCAGTCCGGGTTAGTTCCATTCAAATCATGCAAGTTAGAGTCCAAAACAAGGGCAAAAGTGTTTGGAAAAGTAGATATGACGGAGACGTATCAACTCCCCCAAGCTTAAACCCTTGCTTGTCCTCAAGCAATTCAGTTGATAAACTGGAAGTGATAAAGAAAAACTTTTACAAACTCTGTTTGCTCTTGTTGTTGTAAATATGTAAAGCCAATATTCATGTTTTCAGCAAAGATTATGAACTAACCATATTCACAATAACGCATAGGTCTCATGTTTACTCATATCAATGGCATAATCATCTAGCGAGCAACAATAATAAATCTCGGACACTTTCTCAAAACAATCATGATATGATATAACAAGATGGTATCTCGCTAGCCCTTTCTGAGACCCCAAAACATAAATGCAGAGCACCTTTAAAGATCAAGGACTGACTATACATTGTAATTCATGGTAAAATAGATCCAGTCAAGTCATACTCAATGTAAACTAACAGTAATGAATGCAAATGACAGCGGTGCTCTCCAACTGGTGATTTTTAATAAGAGGATTATGACTCAACATAAAAGTAAATAGATAGGCCCTTCGCAGAGGGAAGCAGGGATTTGTAGAGGTGCCGGAGCTCGATTTTGAAATAGAGATGAATAATATTTTGAGCGGTATACTTTCATTGTCAACATAACAACCAAGAGATGGAGATATCTTCCATACTACACACATTATAGGCGGTTCCCAAAAAGAATGGTAAAGTTTATACTCCCCCTCCACCAACAAGCATCAATCCATGGCTTGCTCAAAACAACGAGTGCCTCCAACTAACAAGAGTCCCAGGGGGAGTTTTTTTTGCAATTATTTTGATTTGATTTGCATAAAGTGTGGGACTGGGCATCCCGGTGACCAGCTACTTTCTCGTGAGTGAGGAGCGGAGTCCACTCCTCTTGAGAATAACCCGCCTAACATGGAAGATACGGATAGCCCTAGTTGATACATGAGCTATTCGAGCATACAAAACAGGATATTTATTTGAAGGTTTAGAGTTTGGCACATACAAATTTACTTGGAACGGCAGGTAGATACCGTATATAGGTAGGTATGGTGGACTCATATGGAATAACTTTGGGGTTTATGGAGTTGGATGCACAAGCAGTATTCCCGCTTAGTACAGGTGAAGGCTAGCAAAAGACTGGGAAGCGACCAGCTAGAGAGCGACAACAGTCATGAACATGCATTAATATTAATCAACACCGAATGCAAGCATGAGTAGGATATAATCCACCATGAACATAAATATCGTGAAGGCTATGTTGATTTTGTTTCAACTACATGCGTGAACATGCGCCAAGTCAAGCCACATCACAACCATTTTAATAGCATGTTGGCACGCAAGGTAAACCGTTATAAGCTCCTAGCTAATCAAGCATGGCACAAGAAACTATGATCTCTAGTTGTCATTGCAAACATGTTTATTCATAATAGGCTGAATCAGGAACGATGAACTAATCATATTTACAAGAACAAGAGAGGTCAAGTTCATACCAGCTTTTCTCATCTCAATAAGTTCATCATATAATCATCATTATTGCCTTTCACTTGCACGACCGAACGATGTGAATAATAATAATAGTGCATGTGCATTGGACTAAGCTGGAATCTGCAAGCATTCAATAAACAGGAGAACACAAGGCAATAAGGGCTCTTTTGTCAGATCAACAATAACGCATACAAGAGCT
This sequence comes from Triticum urartu, assembly GCF_003073215.2. Lineage (NCBI taxonomy): Eukaryota > Viridiplantae > Streptophyta > Magnoliopsida > Poales > Poaceae > Triticum > Triticum urartu. Next base: position 331,100,833 of record NC_053023.1, on the reverse strand, counting down.
ACTTCAACAATTTAATTATGGTCTTCTCCTATCGACCCCCAAAGAAAAGAAAAGAAATAAAACTATTTACACGGGAAAGCTCCCAACAAGTTAAAGAAGAACAGGAAATCTTTTTGGGTTTTCTTTTTAATTACTACTACAAGCATGGAAAGTAAACTAATTAAAAGCTACAACTAATTTTTTTGGTTTTTCTTAAGGTTTATTAAACACACAAGAAGAAAGCATAAAAAGGAAAATAAACTAGCATGGATGATACAATGAAAAAGTATGAGCACCGACATCTAGCAATAAGTGTGTGAACATGAATATAATGTCGGTGAGAAATACGTACTCCCCCAAGCTTAGGATTTTGACCTAAGTTGGTCTATGGCCACGGTTGGCCTGGCAGATATCCATAATAATAGTTGGGGTCATACTGAGATGAAGAAGACTCTGACTGCCACTGGTTGGCAATCATTTCCGGATCCCAATGGTAATTAGACTGTCTTGGAGGATCAACTTGTGGTTCCGGCTCTGGCTGTGTGGCTGATGTAGGGTTCCGATAGGCGTGAATAGCCTCTAACGGAACAAGGTACTGCCCTGCAGATAAATCAAACAAGGAAGGAGCAGGCAGGGTAATAGTCTCAGGATGATGTTTATCAAAGAACAATTTGTATTTAAGCTCTCCTTCCCTATTCTTAACAATAAAATCATGTGCTACCATACTCTTATAATATAAGTAAACACGAGGTAGCAATTTTTCTTCCTTCTCATAATGCCTAATAGGTATGTTAAAATGTGCAGCTAGGCGTGAAGCATAGATGCCTCCAAAGATGGGCCCCTTGGTACGGTTCAGACTTAACCGTTTAGCAATAATACTGCCCATCTAATAGAGTTATCACTGAATGAACTATGGAACAAAATAATAATATCAGGAACACTAAGGTTTCCACAGTTTCCGTGACGAATTAAGCAAGGACTAGCAAATATTGCAAAATAGTGTAAAATAGGAAAATGTATGCTAGTGATTCGTGCATCAGAAACCTTCCTCGTTTCCCCTACAGTTATGGTATCAATAAACCCATCCACATTGTTGCGGTGTGGTTCCTCTGTCGTGCCCTCAGAAGGGACCAAACAAACCCGACAAAAATCATAAAGTGACATCTCCTTATGCTCATCATATAAATAAAACTCCACCGAAGGTGGTGAGCTCCTAGAATGGAAATGAAAGTTTTGCACAAAGATATTTGTGAGTAAGAGATACTGGTCGCATTAGTTGTGGTGGAAGGCGGTGAGGCCTGCATTCTCAGCCAATCCATACAAATCTTCATAAATCTCGGCTGCTCTCATGAAATCATCGGAAGGCCATTCACACGACCGGACCTCCGCGGTGCGAGGCAGATTATACTTGGGCTTCTGTGCCTTTTCCTTCGAGCTTCAGCTCGATAAGCCCCTCAAAAATCTCTTCATTATTTTCTGAAAAATTCTGAAATTTTTAGTAACTTCAAAATAAAAGTCAACCAAACTCAATAATATTGATAGCAACTACTCCTACAAGTGCCTAGAGCCTATATCATGCATCAAAACTACTTTTGACCATATAAATTTGACATGCAAGCTCAAGAACAGGGTCACCTAAGAAGCACAAATTTGCAATGAATAAAGCACTAGAACAAAAACTAATTAGACCAATGGAGGAGTCACATACCAAGGAACAATCTCCCCAAGCAGTTTTGTGAGAGGTGCTTTGAGCAAGGAGATCGAAATGGCAGCAAAATTAGCTTGGACTCAGGCATGAACTGGATATTCGTGTATGTGGGAGGAAGAAGAAGTGTGTGGGTGCAGGAATAAGTGGAGGAGGGCCATCGTGGGCCCACGAGGCAGGGGGCGCGCCCAGGGGGGGTAGGGCGCGCCCTCCACCCTCGTGGCTAGGGGATGACCCCCCTGCTGTGTTCTTAGTGCCAAATATTCTCAAATATTCTAGAAAAAAAATCATATTTAAATTTCAGGGCATTTGGAGAACTTTTATTTTCGGGGTATTTTTATATTGCACGGATAATCAGATAACAGACAGAAAACACTATTTTATTTTATATAAATAACAGAAAGTAAAAGGAGGGTACAGAAGGTTGTGCCTTCTAGTTTCATCCATCTCATGCTCATCAAAAGGAATCCACTAACAAGGTTGATCAAGTCTTGTTAACGAACTCATTCTGAATAACATGGAACCGGAGAAATTTCGAATAACACTATGTTACCTCAACGGGGATATGCACATCCCCAATAATAAGAATATCATATTTCTTCTTGACAATAGGAAGATGAAATTCAAAACCTCCAAATATAATCGATGGAATTTTTCCAATAGATTTGATACTATGAACTTGAGGTTGTTTCCTCGGAAAGTGTACCGTATGCTCATTACCATTAACATGAAAAGTGACATTGCCTTTAGTGCAATCAATAATAGCCCCTGCAGTATTCAAAAAGGGTCTTCCAAGAATAATAGACATACTATCGTCCTCGGGAATATCAATAATAACAAAGTCCGTTAAAATAGTAATGTTTGCAACTACAACAGGCACATTCTCACAAATACCTACAGGTATAGCAGTTGATTCATCAGCCATTTGCAAAGATATTTCAGTAGGTGTCAACTTATTCAAATCAAGTCTACGATATAAAGAGAGAGGCATAACACTAACACCGGCACCAAGATCACACAAAGCAGTTTTAACATAGTTTCTTTTAATGGAGCATGGTATAGTTGGTACACCGGGATCTCCAAGTTTCTTTGGTATTCCACCCTTGAAAGTATAATTAGCAAGCATGGTGGAAATTTCAGCTTCCCGTATCTTTCTCACATCCAGATGATTAATAGATAAATTCCTCAGTCCAGCAATTTATTTGAGAATTTTATGAGTTCCAGAAGTATACGTTTGATCCAGATTACTACAGACTGTTCTGTTTTTGACAGATTCTGTTTTCTATGTGTTGTTTGCTTATTTTAATGAATCTATGGCTAGTAAAAGAGTTTATAAACCATATAGAAGTTGGAATAAAGTAGGTTTAACACCAATATAAATAAATAATGAGTTCATTACAGTACCTTGAAGTGGTGTTTTGTTTTCTTTCGCTAACGGAGCTTACGAGTTTTCTGTTAAGTTTTGTGTTGTGAAGTTTTCAAGTTTTGGGTAAAGATTCGATGGATTATGGAATAAGGAGTGGCAAGAGCCTAAGCTTGGGGATTCCCAAGGCACCCCGAGGTAATATTCAAGGACAACCAAGAGCCTAAGCTTGGGGATGCCCCGGAAGGCATCCCCTCTTTCGTCTACTTCCATCGGTAACTTTACTTGGAGCTATATTTTTATTCACCACATGATATGTGTTTTGCTTGGAGCATCAATTTATTTTGTTAGGATTTGCTTGCTGTTATTTAGAACAATGTTTTGCATCTTTTATTTCAATAAAAGTGGCATTGATAGTCTTTACTATGCCTATGTTACAAGTCTTCATGTTGCTGTTTGAAAACAGAAAGTTTACCGCTGTTGCAATAATTCCCTAGAGAAGACAGAATGTGATAAAATGTTGAAACCTTTTGCATATTAAGCTCTGATAAATTTACTACAGTGGGAATTTTCTTTCATAATTTTTGGAGTTAGGGAAGTATGGATCTTTCTGCACTCTTTACAGACTATCCTGTTTAGGCAGATTGCTGTTATGTTTGCATTGATTGCATATGTTTGCTTCTTTAATGATTATATTTGAGGATAGGACTATTAAATATGCAGAGGCATTTAGTATGCAATGTTGAATAATAATTTTAGTGATTTGCTACAATAGAGTATGATAAGGGTTTTGGCAATGGTTTATACTAACTTATCTCACGAGACCTTGTTGAGTTTTGTGTGGATGAAGCTTTTGAGATTTAGGGAGACCGTGATATGAGAGGAATTGAGGAGACACAAAAGCTCAAGCTTGGGGATGCCCAAAGCATCCCAAGATAATATTTCAAGAAGTCTCAAGCTTCTAAGCTTGGGGATGCCCCGGTTGGCATCCCAGCTTTCTTCTTCAACAACTATCGGTTAGTTTCGGTCGATCCTAAGTTTTTGCTTCTTCACATGATGTTTGCTATTCTTAGAATGTCATTTTCTTTTGATTTGCTTGATTTTTGAATAAAATACCAAGATCTGAAATTCTTTAATGTTAGAGAGTCTTCATATAGTTGCATAAGTATTTGACTACTCATTGATCTTCACTTATATCTTTCGGAGTAGTTTGTCGTTGCTCTAGTGCTTCACTTATATCCTTTTAGAGCACGGTGGTGGTTTTATTTTAAAGAAATAGATGAACTCTCATGCGTCACTTATATTATTTTGAGAGTCCTAAACAGCATGGTAGTTTGCTTTGGTTATGAAACTAGTCCTAATATGATGGGCATCCAAGAGGGATATAATAAAAACTTTCATATAAGTGCATTGAATACTAAGAGAAGTTTGATACTTGATGATTGTTTTGAGATATGGAGATAGTGATATCAAAGTTGTGCTAGTTGGGTAGTTGTGAATTTGAGGAATACTTGTGTTGAAGTTTGCAAGTCCCGTAGCATGCACGTATGGTAAACGTTGTGTAACAAATTTGAAACATGAGGTGCTATTTGATTGTCTGCCTTATGAGTGGCGGTCGGGGACGAGCGATGGTCTTTTCCTACCAATCTATCCCCCTAGGAGCATGCGCGTAGTGCCGAGGTTTTTGATGACTTGTAGATTTTTGCAATAAGTATGTGAGTTCTTTATGACTAATGTTGAGTCCATGGATTATACGCACTCTCACCCTTCCATCATTGCTAGCCTCTTCGGTACCGTGCATTGCCCTTTCTCACATTGAGAGTTGGTGCAAACTTCGCCGGTGCATCCAAACCCCGTGATATGATATGCTCTTTCACACATAAACCTTCTTATATCTTCCTCAAAACAGCCACCATACCTACCTATTATGGCATTTCCATAGCCATTCCGAGATATATCACTACAAAAAAATACACTTCCGTGATGATACATGTTTGTCACAGTAGGTCGCGTTTTTTTTCATGCATGTACATCCATGACGATTTTATGACATAATCAAGATAGTCATACATGTGCTGTCGTAGAAGTGTTCCATGACATTACCAAAATTATCATCACGAAAGTGTGCACTTCCATGACGATAAATCATGCGTCACAGAAGTGCTTTCATCAAGGGTGACCGACACGTGGCATCCACCGTAATGGAACGCCGTTAAGCTATCGGGTCAGGTTTTGGATCCGATAACCCATTAACAGCCCCGACCAATGGGGATTTTCCACGTGTAAAATCATCATTGGCTGGAGGAAACACGTGTCGGCTCATCGTTGGGACAGATGTCATCCACTCATTGGACAGAAGGCGCCTATGATACGTCGACACGTGGCACGGCCCAACAGAGGCCCATTCCTGTGAAAAGGTCGGCCCGTTTGACTTGGTCAAAAGGTGGCGGGCCGGCCCATGGAAAGCCTGTTAACGGCATGTTCGCTTATAGCACATTTACAGCCCGCTAACCCAAGGCCCGTTACGCCCTATCCGAATTAGGCCCAGTAGCATCATCTGGGCCATCCAATATGATTACAGCCCGTTTTCACTTCTGGCCCATGTACGGCCCATGACGTCTTTCGGCCCATATGAGGCCCTATGTAACTCTTGGCCTATTAACGGCCCGTGGTGAAACTGGCCCGTAATGAACAGTGTATCACTTTACACCCATTAACGGCCCGTGGTGAAATTGGTCCGTAATGAACAGTGTATCACTTTATACCCATTAACGGCCCGTTATTCCGTTGGGCCGTTTCCAGCCCATGTTATCTTTCGGCCTTCTCAGAGCCCATTTATTCTTGGGCTCATTTCCAGCATTCGTTTACTTACGGCCCGTTACTGTCATTTTCTGCTTGTGGTCCAAATTCAGCCCGTGGTTACAGTCGGCCCGTTTGTGGTCCGTTAATACGTTGGGCCGTTTTCATAGCGTCATCAAATACGGCCTATTAACGATGGCCCGTTATGGTCGGCCCATGAACGGACGATTCCAACTCTAGCCCGTTTACGGCCATAATGCGGCCTGTTATTGGCCCATGTTTGGCCAATCGATCATACGGCCCGTATAAGGCACATTGATGATACGGCCCGTAGAAGGCCCATTGTTTCTACGGCCCGTAGAAGGCCCATTGTTTCTACGGCCCGTAGAAGGCCTACTGTTTCTACGGCCCATAGAAGGCCCACTGTTTCTACGGCCCGTAGGAGGCCCAGTGTCACTACAGTAAATATTAGCCCATGGTTATTGTGGCCTAGTTTTAAAAAATAGGTTATTGTAGCCACTAGCAAACCGCGGAAAAAGAACTGCACTGACTACAAGCAACCAAATAAACAAGACAACAAGGAAATAAATAAGCAAGCAACTTATGCTAGGCTATCACGACTATTACACATATTACATCCACTGGGCATCAAAGTTCGCCACCAGTGCAAATATAGGTAACAAAGCAGCATATAAACGCCGCAGCAAAACAAGTCCAGAACTGAAACCACTTCAGAAGAGTTCAAGAAACAATATCCTGGGTACCCATAATGCTGGCAAGATGCTTAGCAAGCTTATTAACTTTCTCTTGTTTGGCGCTTAAATCCTCCAGCGCTTGCTGTTGCACAAGAAAGTACGCATCTGAATTCTACAGGGACTTCCTTAGTCCTTCGGCTTCTTGCCGCGGCACAGCTGACTGATGCCTTTCAGCTTGTAGCTGAGACTGAAGAAGCCGAAGTGATTCAGACAGCGAGTTCGAAGAGCTTGTGCCAGCGGTACTGGCCAGTAACTCGAACACTACATCAACGCAGGACTATGGGGTTTTCTCACTGTCTACAAGATCGTTTTTATCACCTTTCTTGGAGATCAACAGGGTTGTCTCACTATCTTGAACCTTATTTGCATTACTTTCTCTACCATTGCATAGTGGGGTGCTCTTCACCAATATTCTGTTTGCATACTACAAGAGAAACAAGCAGACACATCACAGGTTTAGCTTGTATTATACGAAACTCATTTTGGTAAACCGGTTCAGTAGTAAGGTGGACAGGATAATAGCATGAAACACACATATATCTATGTACTATCGTCACTATATTGTCCATATCATTCTAGTCTATGTTCCCTAATAAAGATAGAGACACAGTTCAACTCATATATTTTTAAGACACAACAGCATAGACAGAATATAAGTGTGAGAAACTACACAACATTGGCAGCACTTGTAATGTGCATCACATGAGAACATAACTGTTTATACAACTTAAACTGAAATCAACATAGAGCAAGAAGTTGGAACAGCAATCCAGTTAAAGAAATAGGTTTAAAACATACCTGTTGCACCATTGGACTTTCAATTGGATCCTTCAAATTTGAAAGTAGTTGGTATGAGTAAATACAGTGATGCAACAGCAAAGGAGTATGGACCATAGCTATGGAATCTGACCTGAGAACAGTTGCTCTTCTGCTTTAAACGTGGAGTTTGGGTTAGCTGTGGTGGTCTTCGTGCTTTGGGCACTGCAGTAGCTTTACAAACTACTCGTGTGGGGGTACTCTGTGGTGGACATGGTGCTTTGTCAACTATAAGTGGGTTACTATCCGCTGGGGTTGCGGTTAGATGGGTTGTAGCTGGTTCTCTGCCCAACGGTGTAAGTGTGCAATCTGGAAGAGTCTCGATTATGTGTGGTGGGGCTAGTTTGTGGGCCAGTACAACCATGGTTCTATCTGCATCGACGGGTAGCACTGTCTTTTGTGAAGAACGGGTTTTGCTCCCTTAGATACTGCCATCACCCCCTTCAATTCAAATGGCTGATAAACAAGAAAAGAAATTGAACGTACAGACATTGTATGATAGACAGATGTGGTAATTCACATATATATTGTCTAACCAAACAGGACAGCATGACACAATTTCACATATATGATGCCTGACTAAACAGGATAGCATGACAAAGTTTCAGATATATGATGGATAACTTAACAGGATATAATGGCATAATTCAACATATGATGAGTACCTAAACAGGATGACATGACAAAACTATATGATGTCTTTCTAAAATAGGTTGAGATGAAATAATTCACATACATGTTGTCTAAGTATATAGGATGGCATGATATAATTGACATAATTGATTCATATACTAAGCAACTGGCACTCGCATGTATGATCTCTAAACTAAGCAGATATAATTCAATATTGTGCATATGATGTCTAAACTAAGCAATGCAAGACACCATATGCATCATACGAGAAATATAAACATTGCAACTTAGAGCATACACCTCAGGTGGGATATAGGACTGGTCATATGTCTCTGAATCCTCCTCTAAGGAGCTCCCTGTAACCATTGAGATATATGCTTCAACAGGTACCACTGCCTGCTCTAAAGACCTTGTTTTCACTCCAGATTTTTCCATAACCGGCTCAAATGGCTGATACACATGAAGAGTAGTTCAATATACACAAATTGTCGACAAATGGAATACGTAATGAAAAAAAATACGGCATGAGATAATTCACATATATGATGCCTGGCTCCATGGCGGTGCGTAATTCACATATATGATAACTGGCTGAAAAACATGGCATTGCATAATTCACATATATGATATAGAAAGCAAACAGGAGGCATTCACACAAAGCATGTCTAATCTAAGCAGATGGCATGGCAATGCAAGACACCATATGCATGATATGAGCAATATAACCCAGCCAAGTTAGAGCATGCACCTCGGGGGGGGGGATATGACTGGTCATCTCTCTCTGAATCCTCCTCTGAGGAGCTATCTGTAACCAGCAAGAAATCTGCATCGACAGGTAGCACTGACTGCTCAGAAGACCTTGTTTTCACTCCAGATTTTCCCATGACCGACTCAAATAGCTGATGCACAGGAAGAGTAGATGAATGTATAAACATTGTTGACAAATGGAATACATTATGGAAAAAATATGGCACGATACAATTCACATATATGATGACTGGCTAAACAGGATGGCATTGCATGATTCACGTATATGATGCCTGGCTAAAGAAGATGGCATTGCATAATTCCCATATACTCCCTCCGTTCCTAAATATTTGTCTTTTTAGAGATTTCAAATGGACTACCACATACGGATGTATATAGACATACTTTAGAGTGTAGATTCACTCATTTTGTTCCGTATGTAGTCACTTGTTGAAATCTCTAAAAAGACAAATATTTAGGAATGGTGGGAGTATGATATAGAAACCCAGGTGGCATTCACACAAAGCAAATCTAAATTAAGCTGATGACATATAAGATGTATAATGTAAGCAATGCAAGGCGCCATATGCATGATATGACCAACATCAGCATGCCAGGTTAGAGCAAACACCTCAGGTGGTAAACAGGCGTGGTCGGCTCCTTCTGAATCTCCATCTGAACAGTTATCTTCCTCTGAAATACAATCTAGAAATGCAGGAGGGGGCGCACTTCGCCCACCATGGAGCGGCGTCTGCATGACATTTTATTCGCACGCAACAGTCTTCTCTTTTTCTCTACATGTTCAGTACGATTGTGTACAATATCTGACATGCATAATAAAAAAATAGTTAGATTTTGTAAGGCCTAAGGGGTGCAATCAAAAATCAAGACTGATGGTAGAAAACGAGTGGATGGATCCAAAACTAATGATAGCAGGTAGATTATAGCTTCAGTTTAAAAAGATAGACAATGGATCATCTATTGTTTTTTGCCCACCCAACATGAACCACATAGAAGACCCCAGATGAACCAGATAGTAGACAGATACTATTCGCTGCTGGCTCGATATGAGACCCATGGGCAATTCAAAACTCAAGATTGAACGATAAAGTAGCAGGTAATAATAACCGATGTATAATGTAAGCAAACACGAAAGACTACGACCTCTCTTCCGGAACTGTGTAGTCCTCAGGTTCATCTGCTCAGTCGATGATGGTAATGCAGTTGGCGTGGCTGCCGGCAACGGGGAAGATGATCTGAGGCGGTGAAAGGAAGTCTGCAGGGGGGATCTCTGCTGCAGTGAACGCTTTTGTCGATGGTGCACCTCAGGTGGGGTGGATGATGGCACGGCAGGAGCAGGACATAACACACATAGTTTTCTTTGACGCCTATCTGAAAATGAAGTAAATCAGTAAGGGCTCCTTAGAATTTGAGGATTCTATAAATGTAGGGATAGGAAAACACAAGAATAGGATAGGAATGCAAAAGAGAGCATTTGGAAACATAGGATTTCAGTCAACCTGGGTGTTTGACTCACATGAATTGGAAGAATAGAGGAATGGAGAAACAAAGTGATGCGACGAGTGTACAACCTCTTTGGCATAGCCTTGTGGACCTCAGCATCATTGGGTTGGACGTGGAGGATGGTGATGATGCTGGTGTGACTGTCGGAGGCGGGGAAGAAGATCCAAGGCCTCTGGAAACGGCACTGAGGGTACTGCTCCGCTGTGATGGATGGTTCCATCGTTGGAGCAGCTCCGCTAAGGTGTATGGCGACGAGGCTGAAGCTTGACAAGACAGACAACGTTAATCTGAAGTGGGACCCTAATATCATCTCCAATAGATGATGTAAAATAAATCACCAAAAAGTGTTAGATGTAAAACGCATCAGCCGTGCCACGGCCGCTCCAACAGATGATGTAAGTACTGTTCACTCTTAACTTAACTGAAGAAAATGAACTTCACAGTCAAAACTGAATTTTACTGTCGAAACAGATTGAACTAGTAACAGAGCATTGCAATAGATGTTTAGGGCGTTCGAGCACTAGTAGCAGAGAAGCAGTGATCTAAATCAGCAGACGCTCAAGCAGGGAACGCACTAGCAGAGAGCAAGTCGTGCAATAGCACCGCGAGCGAGTGCTAAAGTAGCAACTCTTATAGCTATCGGAGGTCATGAAGCAGCAGCAGCACAAGCGAGAGCAAGAGCAGAGCAGCAGCACGAACGAAAGCAGGAGCAGTGCAGCAGCGCGACCGACAGCAAGAACAGAGCCGCAACGCGAGCGAGAGCCGGAGCAGCTGCAGCTAGTGTCATTGTGGAAGTCGCCGCCGAGGAAGCAACGACATGGGGAGAGACGCCGTGGATGATGTGGCCGGCGATGGCGCCGCCGATGGAGACACGCCATGTCTGCTCGGTATCGAGCACCGGCAGCCCCGTGAGATCGAATAAAAGATAAAATGCAACGGTGAGTGCAGAACCTCCTCGGTGGCGCCGAGTTGGCCTCGGCTTCATCGGAGGAATTGGTGAGGGTGTTGCGGTTCCGGTGGGGCAGGTCAAGACAGCGCTGTGAGGATTGAGGTGGTGCGATAGACGAGGCGAACATCGGGGCAGCTCCTTGGAGGTGGAGGACAGGGCAGCTGATCCGGCGGGACGACGAGATCGACAACGGATCCTCATCCGGTGCGGTGGATGAGGGATGGCGAGCTGTTGCGGTGGACGATGTAGTCAGGGAAGAGTCTCCGGCTGGGCGGCGGTCGGGAGGCCGACGGAGGAGCGTGGGGTTTTGCGGGTTTTGGCAGCCACGGTGTACGAATGGGGGGCGAAGGGGGAGGGGGAGCCAAGCTTAAGGACGCGCTTGTCCGAAATGTAGGGTAAGTTATTAGCGTACCCCCACCGGTTTTGACACCGCGACGTGGAGCTTCATTTCCGGCTGAGGGGTAGAAGGGGGATTTCGCGTGTCTGGGCTGCGGGAGCGATTTCGGATGAGGAGGGAGTTCTCGCGCGCGTCCAAATTTCGGGATAACAAGGCGCGGCGCGGGTTGAAGAAGCGGGAGTTTCAAAGCAGGTGAGACAAAAGATACTCGAGCTTGAAAATTTCAGGATAACAAGGTGTGGGTTCCTTGTTCGGCAGAACAAACTTAACATGTAAAAAAACAATTCATACAAGACACAAGAGAGTCATGTCCCCTTTTACTATATTGCTATAGATGCCATTGAAAAAACAATAAGAAAAATGTAAAAAAATCGGGAGAACAAGATTACCCTGCACAGTACCAAATCGATTCGCACTTCCCTCAACAACAACAACAACAAAAAACAAATCAATTCCCACCAAAGAAAGAGTAATGTCCCTTTTTATATGATTACAGATGCCATGATCTCGAATTTCAATTTTTGAATCCACATTATGTTGAATTCGAATATATCGTTAGGTGACCTTGCGGTTTATGATTGATGTAGTCGTACATTTTGATCTTCCATCATATATGAACATTTTACTCCACCATGTGAACATATATATTGTCGTCTACCATATGGACTAAATTTGAATCAATTTTCCTTATTTGAATATGATTGTTGTCAAGTTATACAATAATTTAAATATTATCTTGATAACAAAAAACATACATATAGCAGTAATCATATTTCACTATGAACTACATGTACCATACGCTCTCCAATTCAAATATTTGTATCCATTTTATGTTGAATTCAAATCATAGTACATTATTGGTCTAGGTAGCGAGATGTTTGGGATAATCTAAACCCTATTTTCATACGTATAATTTTTGGCTGAATTGGGACAAGTTTTGGTATAAGCCTCTTGCAAAACCGGAGATTCTCTCAACAAGCCTCGTGGTACCGAGAGGGAACGTGTCAACTTTGTGTGCGAAACAATATACACTGCCTCCCCCTGCTTTTATTTACAGAGGCAACATAGAACTATATGAGTGCCCTATTAGATTTTGGAATTATTTCAGGTTCATTTGGACTTTTTATACATTAATTGAGTTTCTGGACTTTTAATGTGCATAATCTAAATATGAATTGCATGCACATGCTCCGGTGCACCAAAGTGGGTTGAAAAATCACATGTGTGTCCTTGGTTGAATTTCTAGGTCCCATGGAAGAAATGAGAATGAAATTAAAACATCTGGGTGTCATGACTCGGCTGAGAACATCGAGAAGCTTTGATTTTAAATTCATGTAATCCAAAACTCGCCTGGAAATCATGAAACTTGGCATGGTGTCATGTCATGGCACTAACATGTTGTGGTAAAAAATTGCGCCGATTTGGAAGCTTGTGGTTCTAAGAGGGAACGTGCCACCTTTGAGTGTGAAACGATATACGCTGCCCCCCTTGAGTTTCTTAACAAAGGCAACATAGAACTACATTAGTGCCCTGTTAAATTTTGGAATTACTCCGGGTTTGTTTGTCGTTTTTATACATTAATTGAGTTTCTGGTCATTTAATGTGCATAAGTCAAATTTGAACTACAAGCACATGCTCTCGTGCACCAAAGTTGGTTGAAAAATCACATTTGTGTCCTCGGTTGAATTTCTAGGTCCCATGCAAGAAAGGAGAATAAAATTAGAACATCCGGGCATCGTTGCTCGGCTGAGAACATTGACAAACTTGGTTTTAAAATTCTTATAAATCCCAAACACGTCTGAAAATCATGAAACTTGGCATGGATCTCATGTCATGGTACTACCATGTTGTGGTAAAAAAATTGGCCGAATAGGAACAGATTTTGGTATAAGCTTTTGCAAACCGAAGCTTCTCTCAAGAAGGCTCGTGGTTCTGAGAGGGAACGTGCCACCTTTGAGTGCAAAACGATATACGTTGTCCCCCTTGAGTTTATTTATACAAAGGCAACATAGAACTACATGAGTGCCCTGTTAAATTTTGGAATTATTCCGGCTTCGTTTGGCCTTATTTACGCATTAATTGAGTTTTTGGTCATTTAATGTGCATAATTCAAATTTGAACTACAAGCACATGCTCCCGTGCACCAAAGTTGGTTGAAAAATCACATTTGTGTCCTCGGGTGAATTTCTACTCCCTCCTTCCATCTATATAGGTCGTAATGCGTTTTTCGGGGCTAACTTTGACCAAACATTAGAGCAATAATATATGACATGCAACTTACACAAAGCATACCTTCAATTTTGTATGTCAAAGGAGCTTCCAATAATATAATTTTCATAGTATACATCTCATGTGCTATTAATCTTGTTAATAGTTAAAGGCTGTCTTGAAAAACACATTAGGCCCTATATAGATGGAAGGAGGGAGTAGGTCCCATGCAAAAAATGAGAATAAAATTCAAACATCTGGGCATCGTGGCTCGGTCGAGAACATTGAGAAACTTGGTTTTAAAATCATGAAACTTGGCATGGTGTCATGTCATGGTAGTACCATGCCGTGGTAAAAAAATATTGGCCGAATAGGAACAAATTTTGGTATAAGCTTCTCGCAAATCGGAGCTTCTCTCAAGAAGGCGCGTGGTTCTGGGAGGGAACGTGTCACCTTTGTGTGCATAATTCAAATTTGAAATACAAGCACATGTTCCAGTGCACCAAAGTTGGCTGAAAATTCACATGTGTGTCCTCGGGTAAATTTCTAGGTTCCATGCAAGAAATGGGAATGAAATTCAAAATTCTGGGCATCGTGGCTGGGTTGGAAACATTGAGAAACTTAGTTTTTTAATTCCTGTAAATCCAAAACACACATGAAAATAATGAAACTTGACTTGGTGCCATGACATGGCACCAACATGCTGTGGTAAATTTACAGTCCGATTTGCGAAGGCACACACATTAACAATCAACAAAGTCATTTTGGAACAAGAGTTGTCACGTTACAATCGGAAACACAAGTATTATTGAAACCGTGGGCATTCTACTTACTAGTACCATTTACGTGCCGCCACGCGTCCCCATTTTTTATTAGCTAGGAGGCGTCATGCAGGGTAGCTATTTGAGTACGAGAGGCGTGCGATCAGACCCCTCCGCATGCTTATCGAGAGGAGAGCCCTTTGACCTCCACTGTCGTCCACCTCTCTCCCAAGGTCTCCATTAATGGCGCCCGAGCCTCTGTTTAATGGCGTGGCTATGTCTCACTCGACTGAGATTTAAGAGAGAGAAAAGAAAATCTGAAAGCACGGATCTTGATGTAAGATCCGACGGACCTATATAGCATCTACTGCGACTTATAGCAAGACTGATGAATATATAACGACGATTAAATTTTTTTTGATCAAAGAAGGGCTTGCCCCTTCCGACTTTCATTACTGCAAACCACCACAATTCACAAGAAGTTCAGCACAACTCCAGCCTAACACGAAGGACTAAAAGCTACCAGATTGAAATCGCAACATCCCAAGAGGCCAACAAAGGCTAAACATCCGCGCTAGAACCCAACATTTCACAACCGACGACACAATCCACATCCTAAACCGATTATTACATCAAAAGAAACCAGGAAACTAGTCTCCGCGGCGAGCGGCAATGAGCTCTTTCGTGTCCTCAAGACGCTGCTTGAGAACATCCACGGATTCCTCCACCAACCTTTGGCGCTCGTTGCGGAGCATGTCATTCTCGTCCATAAGTTTCTTCAACAAGGCACTGGTCTCCTCCTGCTGGTCTGCACTTCGGACGATCTTCTCCCTCAGCAGGTCGTGCTCGGCCCGGAGCCTCTCATTGCCCTCCCTTAGTTGTCGGATGATGCTGGTAGTCTGTTCAAACGAGGCTATCATGTCATCCTGCAACCTCGCCGAGCCAGAGATCTGATCCATCTGGCTATGGACGATCGCATGCATGCGCCTATAACGGTCGTCGCCTGCCCGCGAGAAATTTTCCCAGGCCGTCGCGGCGCGGCGGGACATCTCTGCTGCATTCGTGGCACGGTGGAACATCTCTGCTGCTTCCGCGGCACGGCCGGACCAATCTGCTGCATCGACGACGCGGCGGGACCTCCGTGCTGCTTCAGCGGTGCAGCGGGACCTCTGTGCTGCTACTTCCGCGCGGCAGGACATGTCGGCTTCTCTCGCAGCGAGGTGGGACATCTCTTGTGCTTCCGCATCCATGCTCGCCTCTCCCTGGTGGCAATCTCTCGACCCAGAACTCACGCTGGCCATGGCAGACGCAAGGGAAGGATGTTGAATGACTTGTTTGTTTTTGTGGATGAGGAGTTGAGGAGGAATGTGCAGTCATCTTGGCATACTAGTATTTTTAACCGAGTACTAATACGCTCCTAATTGGGAAACCGTTTAGGTTGTGATCGGTGTGAACAGGTTTGCAATTCAATATACTTCCTCTGTCTAGGTGTGTAAGTCATCTTACGTTGTGCATCGCGACCAAGGCAGAGAGGAAAATGAGAAAACTTAATGTCTTTTTGCTAATTAATAGCATTGCATGCAATGAACTAACCACTGCATGTTATGTTTGGTAGTCTCAAGTCATTGAAAGCATGCACAGCCCACATATCTTATTGGTTGATATGCCACAAAACAAAAAACGAGAAGGGAGTTAATGTACGGTGCCTAAGTGTTTTGGGATTATTTGGTTTTCGTAAGGTGACTTACACACCTAGACGGAGGGGTAGCGTGGAGTAATTTGGAATGTGACGAGACGCAAGCTCAAAATTTATTGACGGTTCTAGTTTCGAAGTGTGGCACTATTCCCGGATGGAGTACTTCTTTTTCTACTCCCTCCTTTCCGGTTTTATAGGGCTTATCTCAAAATTTTAGTTTTTCCATTTTATAAGGCTCAATTTGGTTGTTCCCCAACACATGTTCAGATTCCAAGGTGCATTAAATCATTGCATGCAAGTATTAAGAGAAAATTGACCAATGCATGTACTTTATGCATGCATGCATTGTAATTAATGCATTAAACCTATCTCAGGACTTCTGCACGCACCATCGTGCCACCCACAAAAACTTGTACTCTGAGTTTAGTAGTACGTTATACAGGAAGAGAAGAGGTGCATGCACACACTCGTCCTCTCACACACGCGTCTGTTTTTTTCTCGAAAAGGAGGATGATGACACCCGGCCTCTACATCTGGGAGTCACACACACAAATTATTGAAATATATCGAGTGCAGTGCTTTGATGTGTCGCGTCAACTCGTACATCAAGGAGAAGTTTGATTATCCTCTCCCTCGCGGACTTAACTGCACCTGCCTTTGGCTGTATGACAGGTTGGCCACACACCTGTAGGGCCCACCTGTCATACATGCAAAGGCAGGACCGTCCCTCCCTCTCCCATGAGCGTGGTGGCTTGCAAGACTAGGAGAAGCTTTCGCTACACGCTCTCCCTCCCGCACGCGGTGGACATGCAGCAGTTCAATCGGTGTCAGATGGCCAGAAGCGTACTGTAGTACTCCTCTAGTGTAGTAGTATTCCATCATTGTTCGACTTCCCGAAGAGGGGAAGAGCCAAGCATAGCCCGAACGCTCGTGTGGCAGTTTCATGTGTAGAGTAGTCTAGGATAGCGTGTACCGTGCCTGTAAGCTTAAAATTGTTGGGGTCGGCTCCATGTTATGTGGCCGTCTCGAAGTTTTTTTAAAAAAATAAAATAGTCTTCTGGCCCTACTCGAAAACTGCCGCGCGTACTGCCCGGAAAAGCCCCGCCATCAACTTTTAACTACGCGAAAATAGTTCGAGCTTGTTCGTTCTATATAAATACAGTACTTACTATATGTTTATTCACCCGTGGGGTTGTTCAATGAATGGAGGGGCGGGGAGCACAAGTGAACAATACTGTAGTACTACTAGTAGTAAGTAGGAGTCGTACAATAGTCACCTTAAATAGAGAGTTTCTTTTCTTTAATGCCACATACACAAATTGAAACGCTTGTTGTGGACAGAAAAAAGATAATCACTCCACTATATATGGACGTAGGGGCCTGAGCGCTTGCTTTACTAGGGTTGCTCTCTTCTTTCTCTCATCCTCTCCAGATATAAACAAGACAGCGGTAGCGACATTTTCTCTCTGCTCACCGCTGGTCACAGATCCGGCCGGATCCCTTCGGCCGGTGTGTGTAGAGGACTAAAAGGTGCATCGTTCACGCGGTCATCGCCGCCAAGGGAGGAAACCCACAGCTGCCGGAGGGGCCCGATCCTCTGCCCGTGTCGTTCTCTCTGACACATGGCCGGCTCAGGAGGTCCTCCGACCCTTCTTCCTCCCTGCCGTATTGTCCGCAGATCCGACCTGCCGCCACCGACATCCCGGTGACCCTCAGGTATAAGTTCTTCGAAAGCGGCCTTGCTCTACTGCCCCAGCTCCCCACGTGTCTACATGTGCATCTTTTTCTACTCCCATCAGCTCTTCCAAAGCCACCGAAATTTTTCGTATTATTAGAGGTAAAGCTACTTCATGCATTAGAATCTAGGGCTTTGTTCAAACAACGAAGAAAGGGGGGAAAGTTGTAGCATGAATCTAGGACTTGATTCAAAGAGGAAATAATATGGTGAAAGTAGTAGAGACCGGATACCCAACCGGTCTCTTGGTTGAAAAGGGAAATAATGGGAAAACGCAGTACAAACTGGATAAGGAACAGATCTATTATTGGTTGAAAAAAGGATAGAAAGTGGCGGCTGGTGGACAAGTCAACAGAGTATGTCCAGGATTAGATTTGCTGCCATCACATAGTAAAAGGTCTCTAGGATTAGATTTGCTCCCCTCACATAGTAAAAGGTCTCAGGATTAGATTTGCTGCCCTCACATAGTAAAAGGTCTCCAGGGTTAGATTTGCTTCCCTCACATAGTAAAAGGTCTCCAGGATTAGATTTGCTGCCCTCACATAGTACAAGGTCTCCAGGGATTAGATTTGCTGCCCTCACATAGTACAATGGCACTCCTGCTGTTTTCCCCAGTATGATAAGTAAGTTGCTCCTTTACACTACTGAGTGTCCTGGTGTCCCCATGGTCCCATGCCCTTAAACCAACTCTTTAGCTGTTGTTGATTTAATGTGTCTGGTAAACAAGCAATGCCACCATTAAAGTAATCCCATATTTGAGGAATCTCATTGTTGATCGTAATGCTTCTGGTAACATGAAGCATTGCTGACGTTTTAAAATTTCTACTGTCCTTGCGTGATTGCCATGAACATAATTAAGATGCTTCTTTTCATTTTGTATATGTTCCGTATATTCTTATTGACCAGCAACTGTTTACTTTCTATCTTTTTGTGCAGATAGGGATATCCATTTCACCTTGTTGCTATTGTGACCTTTTGGTGAACTACACAAAACACTTTTTTTTGGAATGAGTGTCTTGTGCAGTTCAACTAAAATGTCACGTGGGCAACATCTCTCAATTTTGGTGGAACTGCACAAAATGGTGATTGGAGTTTCCAAAATCTCCGTCAAGTTCTGCTGGTAATCTCATGCAACATTTTATTAGCCTTTACAAGATGGAGCCGTCACTGTCACCACAATGGCACTTTATTTTAGTGGAACTGCACAAAAGGATAAGAAAATTATAGCTGCACCTTATATGAGCCGGACAGCCAACCTTAATGTTCCTCAATTTTAGTGCAACTACTAAAGAAGAACCTGCCAGCTCACAAGAGCAAGTACTTCTTGCTAGCTGAATGATGCAATCTTTGCTTCATTTCAGGTGAACTGCAGAAAAAGGCGCATGAATTGAATCATGGAACTCCAGGCAGACCTCATCCAAGTAGAGCTGGAGGTTGAGTTCAAGGAGGCCGCTATTAAAGCGAAATCATGCTCTCCTGTCTCCTTGTTTATGTTGTGCAAACATGTTGTGAAAACAGGAATACTCAACTACAGAAGTTGTGATGGTAAAGAGCATTTGCCAAGTTCTTCGATTGTATGACATGGCTAGCCAAGATAGATTTAATCCCGATATTCACTTTATCAAAAGGCTCTAATGGGTTGGTTCTGAATCTTGCAAGCTGGGAATCAGTGAGATGTGTAGGCATCTTTGTTGTACTTATTATTTGAATCTTATTTATTGGTTCTGAATCTTGCAAGCTGGGAATCAATGAGATGTGTAGGCATCTTTGTTGTACTTATTATTTGGATATTATTTGTTGGTTCTGAATCTTGCAATCTAGGAAACACGGCATGATGATGCATAGGACAACAACCATAACAAACAATTCAAACTTGGTAGTATTATCTTTGTGAAAGTGCGACAAATGTGCTGATCATGTGCGTCCTGAGAATAATAATTCTAATTGTTGTGCATATTGATCCCGTGGCACTGATAGAACGAGCGAATGCATTGCTTGATTTAAGTATAAATTTCTATTAAAGCTAATTAAATTTAAGTAAAGTGACCACTAACTCCTGTTATTACAGTACCAATACAGACCCGTTCGTGAACCGACGTGTGGCCGAGGGTGCATCTTCTGCTGGGCGTGCAGCAGACGAGGGAGGGGTAGTAACTGTTGTTGCCTGTACACACTCAGCTTACTGTTGTCGCCTGCTGGATATGGACTTCAGCAAGGAGTTCCCCTTTGAGTTCGTCGTTCAGTCATATGGCTGCACCAAGTTGAATGTGATGTACACCAATGATACGGACTCGGTGAAGCTCTGCCTCGCCTCAGTCCTATGGCTGCACCAGGTTCTGGAGCATTCGCTCGTTTCATCGGCAGCGGTGACTGCACCTTCGCTACGGTGGAGAGAAGGAAGAACGCGACGATTCGTCCATCTGGTGCAACAAGCTTGTCGACATCCAGAAGCAATACAAGATCATCAGCAATGGGCAGGAGAAGGACTCCGTGGTTGACCTCGCTGAGACCATCATCAACCCCTCATACGCCAACATGAAAGAAGACGACCAGAACACGTGGGAGGTACCTCCGAATCTAGCCTACATAACCTACGCGGCCAAGGACGCATACACATGCTACGACATGTACACGCAGATCTTGGACATGAGGGCGTGTCTGCTTCCCGTAACCGACGAGTACACAGACTGCCACAGCGTCATGATCAAGCGTGCCAGGAAGGTCTAGATGTTGTACTTTATCTGTTTATAAGCACCTTTATCATCTGAGTGTTTCATGCATTAGCCTATGTGTCGTAATTATCTGTTTTGTC
This sequence comes from Triticum urartu, assembly GCF_003073215.2. NCBI lineage: Eukaryota > Viridiplantae > Streptophyta > Magnoliopsida > Poales > Poaceae > Triticum > Triticum urartu. The sequence continues at coordinate 331,079,954 of NC_053023.1, read as the reverse complement.
CGAAATATTTATTTTAAGAACCCATTAACCTGATTGCTTTTTTTAGTGGCTATTTGCTTATGTATGTAAACTAGTTCACTTGTTCGTAAAAAAAACTAGTTCACTCGGCAACTGTGCTTTGAATCTCCTTCCTCCCAACATATTCCCCTCCTTAGGTGGACCCAGTAGGTCTCTGAATTTTCTCCCACTTTCTTTTTCGATGTAAACTGAGTTTTCTCCCAATACTTTCCCCTAAAACCAACTCAACTGCCCCACGTCTAGCCTAAAAATATTAATTCCCCACGTACTATTAACTCATCAAATTAAAATGATATTTTATTTCGTAAGTTGAAAGTTCTTACAAAATAATAATAATAATTGTTTATATATAACTTGGCAAGTTAACTCCTAGTGATTGCGTACATAAGCTTGCAAAGATTTTACTGACATGCAATCATGTGTTTATGTTTTTATAACATTTCTCTATCTAGCCCAACATGATATTTTCACCCAGCCCAGCAAGTCCGTGGATTTTGAGAAAAATGCAAATGGGATTTAAACGGGCTGCATAGATGCTACATCATTGTTTCACCTAGCCCACCAAATGGACTAAAAAACAAATGGACTGACAGCCGGGTCCACGACCACAGCCCAGTTTTTTTGTGATTTGCCAAGTAAGTCGCTTTGTCAGGCCTGTTGGGCTGCAAATCTTTCAAGACGAGGAGAGCTTCATTCGGCTGGCCAAGAAAATGGCCTATCAGTAATGAGAAATGGGATGTACATTTTTAAAACACATCAAACCGGCAATTAGTTTCAAATATATTTTTTTCATTTTGAGATTTTAAATTACATTAATTTTTATGCATGGAAAATTTGTTAGATTTTATATTGATATACATCTATTTTTAAAATCAGTTTGAATGTGAGTCGAAATTTCGGGATTAAAAACAGTTCGGACCTCATCGAAATATGCAAAATTTCTTATGATTTTTTAACCGTGGCCACAATATGGGCTGTAATGCTAACAAAAAGAATATGGGCTCCAAAAAAGCCTTAAGAATTAGCAAATGGGCTATAAATTATTAGAAATAATGGCAGATGGGTTGTATGCTATTTTCCACAGATTTGAGGCTTTCCTAAATAAAAAGGTTGACGCACAAGCAGTGACTGTTGGATGGACATCCAACAGCCGTCGTGCTTCTTCAATCTCTGCTCTTCCTGCTCCAACCGCTCAAACAAGCGCCGGCAGGACTGCCTGCTCCCTCCTGCCCACGGCCGGCTCTGCTGCCGCGCAGGCCTCACCGCCCCACTGTACTCCCATCGCTAGCCTAGCCATCCCTCTACTCACCCACACCTGTTGTTATTCTCCGGCGATGGCAGACGAACCAGTAAACCCTCGTACAGTCGTACTCCCCTCCGTGTGGGAAACAACTACCGAGTCTTCCCTGTCTCCACGTCGTTCCCTTCCTAGGCCTCGCCGTCATCCACCGCCCTGGTGCTCTCGGCGCGGCCTGGTCAACGTGGTCAACGACCGACATGCATCTGAAGTGGACTGTACATGGAGAGGCTGACAGCTGGGTCCACGGTCGCACGCAAGGAAATGCCTCCTTATTACACGAAAAATAATGATTCCTCCACCTGACATCAGGGACCCACCGAAAGGGCCTCTATATTTCGCGAAAAAACGTTACCGCCGCTGACAGCTCAGACCCACCAGCTATATCTTCGCACGCAAGGAAGTGCCACCTTATTACGCACAAAAAAATGAATACTTCCCCTTTTAGCTGGGACCCAGTATAGTGGCAGGCTGACTTGTGGGCCTACTAAGTTGACAGGGATGGAGGGCTTTGTCAACTTAGTCAATATGCAAGATTCTAGCTCCAGTGACCGTATGATGTCCATCCAACGGCCATAGTGCTTCTTCAACCTCTGGTCTTCTTGCTCCAGCCGCCCAAATCAGCGCCGGTCGTGCCTCATGCTCCTGCCTCCCATGGCCGGCTGCGATGCGGCGGAGGCCTCACCGCCCCCTACTACTCCCACCGCTGGCCAGGCCATCCCTCTACTCACCCACACATCCCTGTTATTCTGCGGCGACAGCAGCCTCACACCGCAGCGAACCAGTGAACCCTCGTACTCCTCTACGCGTGGGCATCCACTGCCGTGTCTTCCCCGGCTCCGCGTCGTCCCCTTCCTAGGCCTCGCCGTCGTCCACCGCCCTGGTGCTCTCGGCGCGGTGTGGTCAACGTGGTCAAGGAACGGCTTCCATCAGGCGTGGACTATACGTGGAGAGTGAGGGAGTCCGGGATTAGGGGGTCTCCGGACAGCCGGACTCTATCCTTCGGCCGAACTATTGGACTATGAAGATACTAAATTGAAGATTTCGTCTCGTGTCCGGATGGGACTCTACTTGGCGTGGAAGGCAAGCTAGGCAATACGGATATGGATATTTCCTCCTTTGTAACCGACCTTGTGTAACCCTAAACCTCTCCGGTGTCTATATAAATCGGAGGGTTTAGTCCGTAGGACAACAACAATCATACCATAGGCTAGCTTCTAGGGTTTAGCCTCTTAGATCTCGTGGTAGATCAACTCTTGTAATACCCATATCATCAAGAATAAATCGAGCAGGACGTAGGGTTTTACCTCCATCAAGAGGGCCCGAACCTGGGTAAAACGTCGTGTCCCCTGCCTCCTGTTACCATCCGCCTAGACGCACAGTTCGGGACCCCCTACCCGAGATCTGCCGGTTTTGACACCGACATTGGTGCTTTCATTGAGAGTTCCTCTGTGTCGTCGCCGTTAGGCTTGATGGCTCCTACGATCATCAATAGCGATGCAGTCCAGGGTGAGACTTTTCTCCCCGGACAGATCTTGGTGTTCGGCAGCTTCGCACTACGGGCCAACTCGCTTGGCCATCTGGAGCAGATCGAAAGTTACGCCCCTGGCCACCAGGTTAGGTTTGGAAGCTTAAACTACACGGCCGATATCTGCGGAGACTTGATCTTCGACGGATTCGAGCCTCTGCCTTGTGTGTCACGATGAGTACGATTTAGCTCTACCATCAGGCAGTGTTCAGGAGATCGCACCGGCAGCCGCTCCGACCCTCAATTCGGAGCCAGTTGCACCGTCCATGGACGGGTGGATGGACCCCGCCACGGAGGCCTTACCCTCAGCGGCGATCGAGCCAAACATCGACCTTACCCTGTACGAGAGCCGTGTTGTCAGACTGCCGGATCCTTCTCCGGCCACAGACTCCGAACCACCTGCTCCCGCTCCTAGCGAATTTGATTGTGCGCCGATCATGGAGTTTACCTCTGCGGATATTTTTCAGCACTCGCCTTTTGGCGACATACTGAACTCATTAAGGTCTCTCTCCTTGTCAGGAGGATCCTGGCCGAACTATGTCCGGCAGGATTGGGATGCGGATGACGAAGAAATTCGCTGCCCACCCACCACCCACTTAGTAGCCACTGTCGACGACTTAACCGACATGCTCGACTTCGACTCCGAAGACATCTACAGTATGGACGACGATGCGGGAGACGAAGAGGAACCACTGCCCACAGGGCACTGGACAGCCACCTCATCATACGATATATACATGGTGGACACACCCAAAGAAGGCAATGGCGACGAGACAGCGGAGGATGACCCTTCCAAGAAGCAACCCAAGCGCCAACGTCAGCGGCGCCGCTCTAAGTCCCGCCAAAGCAAAAGTGGTGATACCGGCACAGGAGATAATAACACTCCGGATAGTGCCGAAAATGGCAACAATCCCCTCCAGCATGATCTAGGACAGGAGGATGGAGAGGCCAGCCCTCCAGAGAGAGCGGCAGATGGAGAGGCAGAGGATGATAATTACATGCCCCCCTCCGAAGACGAGGCAAGCCTCGACGATGACGAATTCGTCGTACCAGAGGATCCCGTCGAACAAGGGCGCTTCAAGCGCCGGCTTATAGCCACGGCAAATAGCCTTCAGAAAAAGCGGCAACAGCTTCAAGCTGATCAAGATCTGCTAGCTGTTAGATGGACTGAAGTCCTCGCGGCCGAGGAATATAAACTCGAACGCCCCTCCAAGAGTTACCCAAAATGCAGGTTGCTACCCCGACTGGAGGAAGAAGCGTATGACGCGGCTGATCGGCCACCTCGTGGCCGCGATAGAGAGGCATTCCAGCCAAAAGCTCAGCCTACACCCCGACGCCATTCAAACAAAAAGGCATGGGGAAATACGCCAGACCTGTGAGACGTATTGGAGGACAAAGCAAAACATGCAAGATCGATCTACGGACCACGAGGGTGCGCCACTATGCTAGATGATAAACGTCACGCCGGATACAATAAAAGTAAATCCGGCCAGGCCGAACACAGCGGGCAAGACTCATTGGAGCTGCGTCGCGATATAGCCCAGTACAGAGGTGCTGCACACCCCTTATGCTTCACAGATGAAGTAATGGATCATCAAATCCCAGAGGGTTTCAAACCCGTAAACATAGAATCATACGACGGCACGATAGATCTTGCGGTATGGATCGAGGATTTCCTCCTGCACATCCACATGGCCCGCAGTGATGACCTACACGCAATCAAATACCTCCCACTCAAACTTAAAGGACCAGCTCGGCATTGGCTCAACAGCTTGCCAGCAGAGTCCATTGGCTGTTGGGAAGATCTGGAAGCCGCATTCCTCGACAACTTTCAGGGCACTTATGCACGACCACCAGACGCCGATGACCTGAGCCATATAATTCAGCAGCCAGAGGAATCGGCCAGGCAATTCTGGACACGGTTCCTAATAAAGAAAAATCAAATCGTCGACTGTCCGAATGCAGAGCCCCTAGCAGCTTTTAAACACAACATCCGTGACGAGTGGCTAGCCCGGCACCTTGGTCAGGAAAAGCCGAAATCTATGGCAGCCCTCACGACACTCATGACCCGCTTTTGTGCGGGAGAAGGCAGCTGGCTGGCTCGCAGTAATAACATATCAAAGAACCGTGGTACTTCGGATACCAAGGACGGCAATGGCAGGTCACGTCGCAACAAACATAAGCGCCGCATTAACAGCGACAATACCAAGGATACGGCAGTCAATGCCGGATTCAAAGGCTCTAAACCCGGTCAGCGGAAAAAGGCATTTAAAAGAAGCACTCCGGGCCCGTCCAGTTTGGACCGCATACTCGATCGCTCGTGTCAAATAGACGGCACCCCCGACAAGCCAGCCAACCACACCAATAGGGATTGTTGGGTATTCAAGCAGGCCGGCAAGTTAAATGCCGAAAACGAAGATAAGGGGCCACATAGCGATGACGAGGAAGAGCCCCGGCAGCCGAACACCGGAGGACAGAAGAGGTCCCCCCCACAAGTGCGGACGGTGAACATGATATACGCAACCCACATCCCCAAGAGGGAGCGGAAGCATGCGCTCAGGGACGTATATGTGTTGGAGCCAGTCGCCCCAAAGTTCAACCCATGGTCCTCCTGTCCGATCACCTTCGATCGCAGGGACCACCCCATTAGTATCCGTCATGGTGTATTCGCCGCACTGGTCCTAGACCCAATCATTGATAGATTTCACCTCACTCAAGTCCTTATGGATGGCGGCAGCAGCCTGAACCTGCTTTACCAGGACACAGTGCGCAAAATGGGTATAGACCCCTCAAGGATCAAACCCACAAAAACGACCTTTAAAGGCATCATACCAGGTGTAGAGGCCCATTGCACAGGCTTAGTCACACTGGAAGTGGTCTACGGATCCCCGGATAACTTCCAAAGCGAAGAGTTAATCTTCGATATAGTCCCGTTCCGCAGTGGCTATCATGCACTGCTTGGGGGAACCGCAATTGTGAGATTCAATGCGGTACCGCATTATGCATACCTCAAGCTCAAGATGCCAGGACCTTGGGGGGTCATTATAGTTAATGGAAACACAGAGCGCTCTCTCCGAACGGAGGAGCACACTGCCACCCTCGCAGTAGAAGCACAAAGCAGCCTCTTAAGGCAACCCACTAGTTCGGCGATTAAGGACCCAGACAACTTCAAGCGCGCCCGGAGTAATCGACAACTAGGCCGCCTGGCACGTTCCGAGCTCGCATAGTAATGCATCCCCCACCCCGGTCCCAGCCAAACGGCGAAACCCGTGCCACGCGTACATAATTACGCATTAAAAATACCATGGGCACAGGAGGGGAAGGGGGCACGACTACGGCACGCCCCAAGACGCGGCTTAAACCGCACTAGGGGCTTCCCGCTTTGTTATTTTTCTCTCTTTCAGAACATTAATCTCTGGAAACCATGTCCGGCAGCATGATTGCCAAACACATGATGCAGCAACCAAGGAGGCAGAAAGCTACATCACACCACGGAACTCCCAGGTGGATTACGATAACGAGTGAAATACTTGCTTTAATATTATTCCTCAGCTTGCCCTTGGAGGGGACATAGTCCTACTTTTTGCTTATCGCACTACCTGTATCATTCTGCTCTAACGCATGTTTTTTAATAAACAATGCATTGCATTAAGGCTTTTATTGCATTCTTCTTATATATATATATATGTTCATTCGTGACATCCAGCACCCGTACACTCTGGTACGGCCAATACGCTAGGGGCTTAAGCATACCCCACATTACGGCGTGAGAAGTCCAAACACTTTCGACAGTGCGGCACCCCGAACTTATAGCATTATATGCATCAGCTCCGAATCATGTCTTGGGTCAATAGTTGGGTTTGCCCGGCTCCCATGTTTTGGTACCTTACGTTCCGCTATATCGGCTAAAGTAGCACTGGGAGAACTACTGCGATTGTGCCCCGGTTCTGCTGGGCTAAGCACCTCGGTAGAGAAAGCTAAAACTGACTGTCATGATAAGGCGAGAGACTGGTCACTGTTCGAGAGGTTTTCGAGTCCTTAAAGACTTATGCCACTTAGAGCGAGGAGTCGGCCCTGTCCGGCTTAAGGCATGTATCGCGCCCCAAATTCGGCCTTCCGAATACTAGGGGCTTCGCCGAATTTTAAAATTATAGAATTCTATGGCTAAGTGAGAGTGATAACGCATTATAGTCCGATTGCCTTATTCGTTGTGCTGAGCACCTCCCTCGAAGGACCCAAAAATGGGAACAAGAGTGCTCAGGTTTATCCCGAACACCCCAGCACTCGTGGCATGGGGGCAGAAGCCGACGACTAGCCATCTGTCAGATCTGATAAACAGCCGAACAGAAGGTAATATTTTCAATTCAAACAAGCGTTGCATAGCGCATATGAACAAGTTTTCATGAATACAGGATTACACGAGCGAGTTCACTCAAATATTATATCTTTCGTACACTCGGCCGCTACGAGACGGGCGCCCTTCAGGACACCCTCATAGTACATCTCGGGGTGGCGATGCTCCATGCCCTCCGGCGGCCCTTCCTTGATCAGCTTCACGGTGTCCAGCTTGGCCCATTGTGTTGGAAATATGCCCTAGAGGCAATAATAAAAGCATTATTATTATATTTCCTTGTTCATGATAACTGTCTTTATTCATGCTATAATTGTGTTATCCGGAAATCGTAATACATGTGTGAATAATAGACACCAACATGTCCCTAGTAAGCCTCTAGTTGACTAGCTCGTTGATCAACAGATAGTCATGGTTTCCTGACTATGGACATTGGATGTCACTGATAACGAGATCACATCATTAGGAGAATGATGTGATGGACAAGACCCAATCCTAAACATAGCACAAGATCGTATAGTTCGTTTGCTAGAGTTTTCCAATGTCAAGTATCTTTTCCTTTGACCATGAGATCGTGTAACTCCCGGATACCGTAGGAGTGCTTTGGGTATGCCAAACGTCACAACGTAACTGGGTGACTATAAAGGTAGACTACGGGTATCTCCGAAAGTGTCTGTTGGGTGACATGGATCGAGACTGGGATTTGTCACTCCGTATGACGGAGAGGTATCGCTGGGCCCACTCGGTAATGCATCATCATAATGAGCTCAAAGTGACCAAGTGTCTGGTCACGGGATCATGCATTACGGTACGAGTAAAGTGACTTGCCGGTAACGAGATTGAACGAGGTATTGGGATACCGACGATCGAATCTCGGGCAAGTAACATATCGATTGACAAAGGGAATTGCATACGGGGTTGATTGAATCCTCGACATCGTGGTTCATCCGATGAGATCGTCATGGAGCATGTGGGAGCCAACATGGGTATCCAGATCCCGCTGTTGGTTATTGACCTGAGAGTCGTCTCGGTCATGTCTGCTTGTCTCCCGAACCCGTAGGGTCTACACACTTAAGGTTCGGTGACGCTAGGGTTGTGAAGATATGTATATGTAGTAACCCGAATGTTGTTCGGGGTCCCGGATGAGATCCCGGACGTTACGAGGAGTTCCGGAATGGTCCGGAGGTAATGAATTATATATAGGAAGTGCTGTTTCGGGCATCGGGACAAGTTTCGGGGTTATCGGTATTGTACCGGGACCACCGGAGGGGTCCCGTGGGCCCACCGGGTGGGGCCACCTGTCCCGGGGGGCCACATGGGCTGTAGGGGGTGCGCCTTGGCCTACATGGGCCAAGGGCACCAGCCCTACTAGGCCCATGCGCCTAGGGTTTCCACCAAGGAGGAGTCCAAGTGGTGGAAGGCACCCCGAGGTGCCTTGGGGGGGAGGGAAACCCTCCCCTGGCCGCCGCACCTAGGAGATCAGATCTCCTAGGCTGCGCACCAACCCCCCCTGGCACCCCTATATATAGTGGGGGGAGAGGAGGGATTTCACACCAGCCCCTGGCGCCTCCCTCTCTCCCCGTTACGTCTCTCCCTCGTAGTCTTGGCGAAGCCCTGCTTCTGTGACGTCCTGCATCCACCACCACGCCGTCGTGCTGCTGGATCTTCACCAACCTCTCCTCCCCCCCTTGCTGGATCAAGAAGGAGGAGACGTCTCCCATCCCGTACGTGTGTTGAACGCGGAGGTGCCGTCCGTTCGGCGCTGGTCATCGGTGATTTGGATCACGTCGAGTACGACTACATCATCACCGTTCTTTTGAACGCTTCCGTGCGCAATCTGGTATGTAGATGCATTAGATGACTCGTTGCTAGATGAACTCCTAGATGATCTTGGTGAAACGAGTAGGAAAATTTTTGTTTTCTGCAACGTTCCCCAACACATTGTACCTTCACACGGGCGAAAGCCCGGCGTGCACCTTCGATGCAAACGGACCGCTTGATAACTTCCAACCGTGGGCAGGCATCCACAAGCCGCCTCACCAAGCCGAAGTAGGTGTTGGGAAGGGCGTCGCCAGGCCACATCCGGACTATCAAGCCCTTCATGGCCTGTTCGGCCGCCTTGTGTAGCTCGACCAGCTGCTTTAGCTGGTCGCTCATAGGTACTGGGTGTTCGGTCCCAGTATACTGGGCCCAGAACAACTTCTCCGTCGAGCTTCCCTCCTCGGCCCAGTAAAATTTTGCGGCATCCGACACGCTGCGGGGCAAATCTGTGAATGCTCCTGGAGAGCTCCGGATTCGGGTAAGTAACAAGTAATTTACTTTCACATGCTTACTTTGCATATAGAATGCCTTACTCGCCGCTATCTTCTTCATCGCATCAATCTCCTAGAGGGCCTTTTGGGCTTCGGCCTTGGCACTCTTTGCACCCTCAAGGGCCGTGGCAAGCTCGGACTCTTGCATCTTCAAGTCAAGCTCCAGTGCCTCGTGCTTCGTCACGAGAGCGTGGAGCTCTTGCTGCACCTCGCCCACCCGTGCCTCATGCCTCTCCCGCTCGGTGCGCTCCTTGGCCGCTTTGTTTTTGGCCTCAGACAGCGCTTGCTTCAGGGTCACCACCTCGGTCGTGGCCCCTGGCAAATTTACGATAATCCTGTCATTTTGCAATCACTTTCCTTTTATATAGATCCATAGACTAGGTACTACTTACCTTTGTTCTCCTCGAGCTGCCTCTTGGCAAGGCCGAGCTCTTCCTTGGACCCTTTAAGCTCTTGTTTCAGTGCGGCAACCTCCATAGTCAGTGCGGCAGAGGCCAGCAGCGAAGCCTGTATACGCATATAGACATACTTATATTAGACTCCTGTGATATTGTTTGATCCTCTGTTCAGCTTTTCTTTGTGAACACCGAATAGAGCATCAGGGGCTACTGTCTATGCGGTAATATTTCTCCTATATTTCAAAAACTTACCTCAAAGGCTGTTAGAAGGCTGGCACAGGCTTCAGTCAGTCCGCTCTTGGCGGACTGAACCTTCTGGACCACCGCACTCATAATAGTGCGGTGCTCTTCGTCAATGCCCAGCAGATTGTCCGGTGCCTCTGGATGGGCAGAGGTCACCGGCACAGGCGTCTTGCCCCTCTTGGAAGGAGGTCGCCTGCCCGAGTCCGGAACCACTGGAGGTTCCGGCGCGGTGTTCGGCTGAGGGCAAAACTCGGAGCCCTCGGGGGCTTTGCTCCCCCTGCTCCCGGAGTCCGGAAGGTTGCTTTGAGGCGCCTCCGGGATTGTCTCCCCTCGACCCAGTGCCTCTTGAGACAACACCTCGGTGTTGTCCGTAGGGCAAGGGGAGGTGGCGGTCGGAAGTGGATCGCTATCCATATCCGACAAGCCCAGGGAGCCGTCCGACGAGGATACGTCGATACGGGTTCGGGGCGGTCTGCACAATCATAATTCAGCGTTAGGAGAAGCAGTGTGACAAAGGAATGCTATGAGTTACTCTGGTATCCGAATACTTACGACTTCGCCAGGGGCTTGGCCCTGAGCAGCCACTCGTCTTCGCCTTCAGCGGCGGTGGTGGAGTAGTCCGGAAGGAGATTCCTTCCCTTCTTGGACCCTTCGGCCCCCCCAATAGGGGTGGCCTTCCTTTTCTTGTCTCCCCCGAATGGAGGGGGAACATCTTCATCTTCCTCCTCATCTTCGAGGGAGGAGTGCGTCTCGGAGTTATCGGACGATGAGTCTGATAACACCTGGCGCCAGGAGCTCTTTCGGGTTCCCTTGGCCTTCTTGGTCTTCTCCGGCACCTTGTAAGGAGCCGGAGTCAGCATCTCCATCAGGAGAGCGTCCGCAGTGTCTTCGGGCAGAGGGGCCGGACAGTTAATATGCCTCGACGTCTCCACCCAGTCTTGTCAAATGCATGAAGATCAGACCCCGCACATGGTTAAGCTAGGGAAAATAAATATCCTACCGGATGTATAGAACTCACCGAATGTGCTCGCCGCTTCGCGCTTAGCCCGCGGTCCTCTGTGAGAGAGGGAGGGACCTCAGCGCCCTTGAACAGCACCTTCCAGACGTCCTTGTGCGTCGTGTCGAAGAGCTCGCTCAGAGTCTGGTGCTCGGCCGGGTCGAACTCCCACAAGTTGAAGTCCCGTTGTTGGCACGGGAGGATCCGGCGGATAAGCATGACCTGGACTATGTTGACAAACTTGAGCTTCTTGCTTGTCATGTTCAGGATACATTTATGGAGTCCGTCCAGCTCTACCGATGAACCCCACGACAAGCCCTTCTCTTTCCAGGAAGTGAGCCGTGTAGGGAATCCGGATCAAAACTTGGGGGCAGCCACCCATTTGGTGCCGCGCGGCTCGGTGATGTAGAACCACGCCGATTGCCACCCCTTTATGGTCTCCACGAAGGAGCCTTCAAGCCATATAACATTGGGCATCTTGCCCACCATGGCTCCGCCGCATTCTGCTTGTTGGCCCCCACCACCTTCGGCTTGATATTGAAGGTCTTTAGCCATAGGCCGAAGTGGGGGCGGATGCGGAGGAAAGCCTCACAGACGACGATGAACGCCGAAATGTTGAGGATGAAGTTCGGGGCCAGATCATGGAAGTCTAGCCCGTAGTAGAACATGAGACCGCAGATGAATGGATGAAGGGGAAACCCCAGTCCGTGGAGGAAGTGGTGGAGGAAAACTACCCTCTCATGGGGTTCTGGGGTAGGGACGATCTGCCCCGCAGCGGGCAGCCGATGCGCGATATTCGCGGCTAAGTATCCGGCTCCGCGCAGCTTTTTGATGTGTTCCTCCGTAACGGAGGAAGCCATCCACTTGCCTCCCACTCCGGACATGTTTGGAGGAGGTTGAGGAGAAAGATGTGGACTTGGGCGTTGGGGCTCGAGTGCGTAAGAATGGATGGGCAAGGAGGAAGAAGGCGTGGGTAGAGAAAGGTTAAACCTTATCCCTTTATAAGGGCCGCCAAAACTATGCGCCCCCACTAGCCTAGTAAAACTCGCTTACCCCCCAAGCACCGTAATCGATGGCGCGGTTGGGTTACCCACGCCCGTATTGATGAAAATCCCGTAATAAGGGGAACATGATCTCTGCTTTGACAAGATGTGTCAAGAAACTGCCTTGCGTTATGAGCGGGGCTTGTCAAAGGAAACGGTTCGAATAATCACCGGGCTATGGCATAATGTTACGTTGCCAAAACGTGTCGGCAGATTAGATTTGTGGAAATATTATTCTCTCTACGGTGGTATGTGGAAATTATTTTGCAGGGTCGGACACTATCCTTGTATTCAAATTCTTCCATGATGTATTCGAAGGAGGAACCCGCCTTGCAATGCCGAAGACAATACTGCGCGCCGGACTCGTCGTCATTGAAGCCTGGTTCAGGGGCTACTGAGGGAGTCCGGGATTAGGGGGTCTCCGGACAGCCGGACTCTATCCTTCGGCCGGACTATTGGACTATGAAGATACTAAATTGAAGACTTCGTCTTGTGTCCGGATGGGACTCTACTTGGCGTGGAAGGCAAGCTAGGCAATACGGATATGGATATTTCCTCCTTTGTAACCGACCTTGTGTAACCCTAACCCTCTCCGGTGTCTATATAAACCGGAGGGTTTAGTCCGTAGGACAACAACAATCATACCATAGGCTAGCTTCTAGGGTTTAGCCTCTCAGATCTCATGGTAGATCAACTCTTGTAATACCCATATCATCAAGAATAAATCGAGCAGGACATAGGGTTTTACCTCCATCAAGAGGGTCCGAACCTGGGTAAAACGTCGTGTCCCCTGCCTCCTGTTACCATCCGCCTAGACGCACAGTTCGGGACCCCCTACCCGAGATCCGCCGGTTTTGACATCGACAGAGAGGCTGACAGTTGGGTCCACGGCCGCAGCAAGGAAATGCCTCCTTATTACGTGCAAAATAATTATTCCTCCACCTGACAACGGGGACCCACCGGACGGGCCACCGTATTTCGTGAAAAAAAGGTTTACCCCTGACTGCTGGGACCCACCAGCTACATCTTTGCACACAAGGAAGTGCGTCCGGGCAAAAAAACGATTCGCCCGCTGACTGCTGGGACCCACCAACTACATCTTCGCAGGCAAGGAAGTGCCTGACAGTCGGGACCCACCTGGTCGAAGCGTACGTAGCGTTGTCATTCTGGTCACGAACGTGTACGTACATATATACTGGTGGATGTAGAGGCGCGCACGTGTCGTAGTAGAGGCGCGTATGTGTCGTAGTAGAGGCGCGCACGTAGCATGTACACGTACGTATACCGGCCAGGGTGCAAGAAAGAAAATACGGCCATGTATGTGTACATACTGGCGGGGTCTCGAACGCCTACTCGCGCATACGTACGGCCAGGGCTCGTGTACATGGCTGGGTCGGAGCGGAGAAACAGCGTCGTCGTCGTGTTCATGGGGGGGCAACGGAATGCGTCGTGTTCATGGGGAGGCAACGGAATGCGTCGTGTTCATGGGGAGGCAACGGAATGCGTCGTGTTCATCGGGAGGCAACGGAACGCGTGGGAGCCAACCGGCTGGTCGGAACGGAATGCGTGGTCGTGTTCATCGGGAGGGCTTGGACGGAACGGGCGATGGAAACGAGGCCTGGCATACCGCACAACGGAGGAAACGGACCTCCTACGTTCGGAACGGGGTCCTGTTGATCGGGAGGGGTCTGGCGTACCGCAAAATGGAGGAAACGGACCTCCTACGGTCGAAAAGGGGGTCCTGTTGATCGGGAGGGGTGTGGCGTACCGCAAAACGAAGGAAACAGACCTCCTATGGTCGAAACGGGGGTCCTGTTGATCGGGAGGGGTGTGGCGTACCACAAAACAGACGAAACGGACCTCCTACGGTCGAAACGGGGGTCCTGTTCATCGAGAGGGGTGTGGCGTACCGCAAAACGGGACTCCACGGGATACTGTTCATCTCCACCGTCGACCTCCTCCAGCCTCCACGGGCTACCATCGACCTCCTCCAGCCTCCACGGGCTCCTGTTCATCCAGCCTCCACCGCGCGCTACTCCACCGGCTATTGTTCAACCACCCCTCCACCGTCTACTGTTCATCTAGCCCTCCACACCACGGGGTCCTGTTCAACCACCCCTCCACGGGCACCCCTCCACCGTCTACTGTTCATCCAGCCCTCCACACCATGGGGTCCTATTCAACCACCCCTCCATGGGCACCCCTCCACCGTCTACTATTCATCCAGCCCTCCACCACATCATGGGGTCCTGTTCATCCAGAGGCAACGCCACCACTCACTGTTCATCCAAACCCCCCCGCAACGCTCACTGTTCATCCTAGAGGCAGCATCGATCGGCTTCAGTTAGCAGCAGTAGCGAAGGAATCGCTCGATCGGGTTCAGTTAACAGTCATTGATCGATCGCTCGGGTACAGTAATGCGTAGCCTGCAGTGCAATCGCTCGGGTTCAGTTAGAGCCCAACGCCTCGCTCGGGTTCAGTTAGAGCCAACGCCTCGCACACATGCGCTACATGTACGAGAGAAACGCGCATCGCTCGGCCCCCGACCTCCCACCGTAACCGGGAACTCCCCGAAATTTTCCTCCCCCTCGCTTCTACCATGGTTTTTTCCATCATGGACGGCCCAAAGAATGTCATGCAGCTACGTCTTCGGACCGCCCAGGACGAAAAGCCCATTTTCCGTCATGATTTTTTGTCATAGAAGTAGGAGCCCACCACATCTATGATGATACCAGGTTTTGTCACAATTATCGTCATAGAAGTGTCATATGTATGACAGAAAAAAATTTCGTTCAGCCCGAAATGTCACGGATGTGTCTTTTTTTTGTAGTGTATTGCCATGGAACTTTCCACCATTCCGTTTATCATGACACGTTCATCATTTTCATATTGCTTAGCATCATCATGTATTTGACATCGTATTTGTGGCAAAGCCACCATTCATAATTTTTCATACATGTCACACTTGGTTCATCGCAATCCCGGTACACCGCCGGAGGCATTCATTTAGAGTCATATCTTGTTCTAAGTATTGAGTTGTAATCATTGAGTTGTAAATAAATAGAAGTGTGATGATCATCATTTTCTAGAGCATTGTCCCAAGTGAGGAATAAAAAAAGAGAAAGGCCATAAAAAGAGAAGGCCCAAAAAAAGAGAAAGGCCATTAAAAAAAGAGAAGGCCCAAAAAATGATGAGAGAAAAAGAGAGAAGGGGCAATGCTACTATCCTTTGCCACACTTGTGCTTCAAAGTAGCACCATAATCCTCATGATAGAGAGTCTCTTGTTTTGTCACTTTCATATACTAGTGGGAATTTTTCATTATAGAACTTGGCTTGTATATTCCAACAATGGGCCTCCTCAAGTGCCCTAGGTCTTCGTGAGCAAGCAAGTTGGATGCACACCCACTTAGTTTCTTTTGTTGAGCGTTCATACATTTATAGCTCTAGTGCATCCATCGCATGGCAATCCCTACTCCTTGCATTAACATCAATCGATGGGCATCTCCATAGCTCATTGATTAGCCTCATTGAGTTTCTCCTTTTTATCTTCTCCACATAACCCCCATCATCATATTCTATTCCACCCATAGTGCTATGTCCATGGCTCGCACTCATATATTGCGTGAAAGTTTATAGGTTTGAGATTACTAAAGTATGAAACAATTGCTTGGCTTGTCATCGGGGTTGTGCATGATGAGAGCATTCTTGTGTGATGAAAATGGAGCATGACCAAACTATATGATTTTGTAGGGATGAACTTTCTTTGGCCATGTTATTTTGAGAAGACATGATTGTTTAGTTAGTATGCTTGAAGTATTATTATTTTTATGTCAATATGAACTTTTGTCTTGAACCTTATGGATCTGAATATTCTTGCTACATTAAAGAGAAATACATGATGAATATGTTAGGTAGCATTCTACATCAAAAATTCTGTTTTTATCATTTACCTACTCGAGGACGAGCAGGAATTAAGCTTGGGGATGCTGATACATCTCCAACGTATCTATAATTTTTTATTGTTCCATGCTATTATATTATCAACCTTGGATGTTTTATATGCATTTATATGCCATTTTATATGATTTTTGGGACTAACCTATTAACCCAGAGCCTAGTGCCAGTTTCTGTTTTTTCCTTGTTTTAGAGTATCGCAGAAAAGGAAAATCAAATGGAGTCCAATTAACCTGAAACTTCACGGAACTTATTTTTGGAAGGAAAGCAACCCGGGAGACTTGGAGTCCACGTAAGGGAAGCAACGAGGAAGCCACGAGGCAGGGGGCGCGCCCACCCACCCTGGGCGCGCCCTCCACCCTCGTGGGGCCCTCATGCCCCCTGACGTACTCCTTCCGCCTATGTATCTCCATATACCCTAAAACGATCAGGGAGCACAATAGGTCGGGAGTTCCACCGCCAGAAGCCTCCGTAGCCACCGAAAGCCACTCTAGACCCGTTCCGGCACCCTGCCAGAGGGGGCAATCCCTCTCTGGTGGACATCTTCATCATCTCGGTGCTCTCCATGATGAGGAGGGAGTAGTTCTCCCTCGGGGCTGAGGGTATGTACCAGTAGCTATGTGTTTGATCTCTCTCTCTCGTGTTCTTGAGGTGATACGATCTTGATGTATCGCGAGCTTTGCTATTATAGTTGGATCTTATGATGTTTTCTCCCCCCTCTACTCTCTTGTAATGGATTGAGTTTTCCCTTTGAAGTTATCTTATCGGATTGAGTCTTTAAATATTTAAGAACACTTGATGTGTGTCTTGCCATGCGTATCTGTGGTGACAATGGGATACCACGTGATTCACTTGATGTATGTTTTGGTGATCAACTTGCGGGTTCCGCCCATGAACCTATGCATAGGGGTTGGCACACGTTTTCATCGTGATTCTCCGGTTGAAACTTTGGGGCACTCTTTGAGGTTCTGTGTGTTGGTTGAATAGATGAATCTGAGATTGTGTGATGCATATTGTATAATCATACCCACGGATACTTGAGGTGACATTGGAGTATCTAGGTGACATTAGGGTTTGGGTTGATTTGTGTCTTAAGGTGTTATTCTAGTACGAACTCTAGGGTTGTTTGTGACACTTATAGGAATAGCCCAACAGATTGATTGGAAAGAATAACTTTGAGGTGGTTTCGTACCCTACCATAATCTCTTCGTTTGTTCTCCGCTATTAGTGACTTTGGAGTGACTCTTTGTTGCATGTTGAGGGATAGTTATATGATCCAATTATGTTATTATTGTTGAGGGAACTTGCACTAGTGAAAGTATGAACTCTAGGCCTTGTTTCAACCAAGTATGAACTATAGTTATATGATGCAATAATGTTTGTGCTCACTTTTATCATTAGTTACCTTGCTGTTTTTATATTTTCAGATTACACAAACTATTATCTAACATCCATATACCACTTGTATCACCATCTATTCGTCGAACTAGTGCGCCGATACAATTTACCATTGTATTGGGTGTGTTGGGGGCACAAGAGACTCTTTGTTATTTGGTTGCAGGGTTGCTTGAGAGAGACCATCTTCATCCTATGCCTCCTACGGATTGATAAACCTTGGGTCATCCACTTGAGGGAAATTTCCTACTGTCCTACAAACCTCTGCACTTGGAGGCCCAACAACGTCTACAAGAAGAAGGTTGTGTAGTAGACATCAGGTGGCTATATCATTTAATTTAGTAAGATGTGCCACAACAGTTTCAGATTCATAGCCATGAAAAGGATCATATTCAACCAATGTAATTATATCAGGATCAACAGAGAATTCATAATCCTTATCAGTAACACAGATAGGTGAAGTAGCAAAAGCAGGGTCAAGTTTCATTCTAGCATTAAGAGATTTCTGCTTCCATTTAGCTAATAACCTCTTGAGCTCGTATCTATCTTTGCAAGCTAAAATAGCTAAAGAAGCTTCTTTATCAAAAACATAACCCTTAGGAATAACGGGCAAGTCTTCATCATCACTTTCATCAATATTATCGTATGCAATATTTTCATTCTCTCTAACCCTAGCAAGTTGTTCATCAAGAAATTCACCAAGTGGCACAGTAGTATCAAGCATAGAAGTAGTTTCATCATAAGTATCATGTATAGCAGAAGTGGCATCATCAATAACATGCGACATATCAGAACGAATAGCAGAAGCAGGTTTAGGTGTCGCAAGCTTACTCAAAACAGAAGGTGAATCAAGTGCAGAGCTAGATGGCAGTTCCTTACCTCCCCTCGTAGTTGAGGGATAAACCTTGGTTTTTGGATCTCTCAAGTTCTTCATAATGATAAGCAGATATAAATCCCAAGTGACTCAAAGAATAGAGCTATGCTCCCCGACAACGGTGCCAGAAAATAGTCTTGATAACCCACAAGTATAGGGGATTGCAACAGTTTTCAATGGTAGAGTATTCAAACC